>NC_089587.1:70938474-71238474 GCF_019320115.1 Miscanthus floridulus
ACTCCTATAACTTAATGCAACAATATATATATAACTCATATATAGAAAGAATTGCTTTTATAAAGTAGGAGACTTAGAATACTCTGGGGCTTGCCTAGGATCCGACACAAGTCAGTTCAGTTAGCTTGCACCGTCATGGTGACATCTCTGGTCCTAGCACTTGCTTAGTCCTTCCATCTTCGAGATAGATCCTCCATACACCGTCTTCGGGTTCGGCTCCAACATCACGTCCTTCACGTGGTTCATCTAGCGTACCTAGATGAGATGCAATATGCAAGTGCATAAATATGAAGAATAGTACCATGAGACACATCACAAAATAGCAAGCAAGACAAGCATAGTTTACACTAACACACTTAAGTACTTTGCGATGCTTAACTTAAACATCACACAATCTATCATGCTAAGATGGCAAAGAAGACGACAACACCAAGCATGACACAAGTTTCCCAAGATCTCAAGTGCTCTAACTCAGTCATCATTCAAGGCATACGTCACACTTAACAATATACAAGCAAGCACTATAATTGGAATCTGCCAATTTCTAGGACATGCAAACAGCAGCTACAAGATTTAGCTATAACTGGAGTTACACAAATCCAAATGACTTGCAAGAAGACATTATGGAAAGCTTATGAAATTTTCTACAATTCATCTTTAATCATCTTAGCATGATTCTCAAGTTAACTAAGTCAAATATATCCATTTACAGAAACTGGTCCACAATTGACAGAAAGCAGCCATTTCTGAAACCCAACTTTAAACAGCTGTAACTCTTAAACTACTTAGGCCAAATGACACCAAATTTTAATAGAAGCTAGATACATGAATTATCTACAACTTTTGTATAAACAAGTTTCACAACAAAGCACATTATCATGAAGAACTTTGCTAAGTTCTCAGATCTGTCCATAAACCACATCGGCAAGAAAATAATTATTAACTTATGTTGCAAATACATAATTGGGCAAAACCAACTTTACCAACATTTCACACATGACTAAAGAACACCATAAAACCTAGTGTCCATGACCAAATAAATTCTTTTAATGCATTTCGTAATTTATTTTAGATAACAAGGTGACTTAATGAACATATACCAAAAGTGCACAATAACTTCTACAAAAATTACAGTGGCTCACATATACTCTCAATAGTCTAGTGTACAAATTTTACTCCATTTGAATATGTATAGCAACCTCTATGAAAAGAACAAGTTGCTAAAGCAAGAAATCATGTGAGAGCGAGATAAACCAATAACTCACTCATACTTCACCCAATACTCATGAATTTTTTACCACATATCAACTATCACATGAGTAGCATGGCACAAAAATTTCACTTCATTTGGAGCCCTAGATCTACAGTTATGAAAAATAACAAATTCAACTAGCATTACAACCTTACTGCACAAATCTATTTTTACCGCAAAATATTTAAACTAAAACATGCCATATTATAGATCCACTGCATAGACAATTTCACAAGGATTCCAAAAAGTCCTCATTTACTATTTTATGAATTTTCTACGATTTACTATGAATTTCCAAAGTTCCTGCAAAATAATTACAAATCAATCCTTACGGCACTATTCACATGAGTCACAGGTTCTGCAGAAAGGCCCTCCCCTTTCTTCTAATTGTTGCACGCAGCCCCTCACGCGAATCAGAGCAGGGGAGGTCGTCGGAGCTTGCTGTTGCGGCCGGAGGCTGGTCGTCGGCGGCGGTGGAGTGGCGTGGAATGGCTAGGGGAGTCGTGCGCACCCACCGAGCTACACATCCCGGCCGGAGACAGTCCAAGGCGGCCCAGCCACGCGCTGAGGCAGCGCTGCTCATGGCTGCTCCGTCGGCGGAGCCAGCCGGCGGCAGACAAGACTGGGAAAGGGTGCGGTAAGGTTCAGGAAGGGTCAAGGAAGGTTCGATGGTGGCGGCGGGCTATGCACTGAGATATAGTGAAGGAACGAGTGGTGGACACGGAGCTTCCACGGTGGCCATGGCAGCAGCTCCGAGCAAGAGGGAGAGGCAGCGCGAGAGAGTGCCAGAGGGAGTGAGGGCGAGTGGGAGAGAAGCTCGGCGAGTGCTCTGGTGCTCCACTACGTCGAGCAAGGCACAGGGGCGCATGGCAGCAGGGCAAGCAATGGTGGGGCGCGAACTGCTGCATGGCGACCACGTTGGCATTCCGTCGAACAGGTGGCAGGCGCTGGAGTGGGCGAGGTGGATGCCGGATTGGGCCTAGATCTGGGCCGATTTAGACCTCGGGCCCAAAACAAAGTTTGAAGCCCGCGAGCTGCTCTACATTTTTCATTTAGAGACCAAGGTCATTAGAGCTCTTCAATAGCGGGTAATTAAGCCACAAACTGTCAGTGTCAGCGCCTTGATAACGGTCACGAAATTCACTTTCGGAAGTCAAAACTCGGTCAAACTCAGTGCAACTTTTTGCATTGCTCTTCTCCATAATATAACCTTCAACTTCTATTTTTGGACCCAATTGAGTTGCTTAACGAATTTCGGATAACGCGAGACGCCAATGCCGATGTCGATGAATTTCTAGACTTAGAATATTTCTAAGTGCTGAAAACAACAGCAAATTCGATCTTGTGACCTCGATTTGACTTACTTCCAAGCTGATCTAGCTCTTAGTCCAAAAACAAAGTTTGTTCTACAAGATATGGACTACAACTTTCATTTAAGGTCCAACCTCAAAACTGGTATAGAACCTGCTGTTCTACTTTGACCAAAGTAGGATCACGATGAAGCTTAAATTATCCTTTTTGATCCATTGGAGCATTTTTTTGGCATTTGCCCAACATGAACCTTTCATGACTTTTGTTGTAGAGTTCATCTAGAGTCATTTTGGCAAGGTTGCAAGGTTTGGTTGACATCTCATGTTCTCATTCACTTAATAGTGCAATTCAAGCACTTAGTAAAATCATTCCAACAAGGATATAACTTATCATTTCATGTGACTTTTTGATTCCAAACTTCATGAAACTTTTCGAGTGTCCAATATAGATGGGTATTGATGTGATACATATGAAGATATCCCAATCACACCACCCAAGCATATATCTTGAAAAGGGGTCTATAGGCGAGCAAAGGTGCAATATCCAAGTTTAGGTTGTGGCTCGTTTCTATAGGTTTGACCTTGACATCTTCATCATCACTTAATATACCATGTTTTAGCTCAAACCCATTGCTTAACTGGTGGCAAACACCTGAGGTGTTATAGTTTGAAAGAACAAGACAACCTACATCTAGAGAAGATAGATGATGGACATCATTACTTAAGTCCTGCCAGCTATACTCTTAGCAAAGAAGAGAAGGAAAGCATGTTTGAATGCCTAGCAAGCATCAAGGTACCATCTGGATTCTCCTCGAATATAAAGGGTATAATAAATGTGCCAGAGAAGAAATTTCTAAACTTAAAGTCCCATGACTACCATGTGCTCATGACGCAATTGCTTCCAGTTGCATTAAGAGGAATTCTACCTCCAAATGTATGTCTAGCCACCGTGAAGCTATGTTCATTCCTCAATGCAATTTCTCAGAAGGTAATCGATTCCAATGGATCTAGCTAAACTACAGAATGATGGCAATCGATCCAATGGATCTAGCTAAACTACAGAATGATGTGATTCAATGTCTTGTCAGCTTTGAGTTGGTGTTCCCTCCTTCCTTCTTTAATATCATGACACACCTCCTAGTTCACCTAGTCAAGGAGATTAGCATTCTCGGTCCTGTGTTCCTGCATAACATGTTTCCCTTTTATAGGTTCATGGGAGTCCTAAAGAAATATGTTCATAACTGTGCTCGGCCAAAAGGAAGCATTGCCAAGGGCTATAGAATAGAGGAGGTCATTGAGTTTTGTGTTGACTTTATTCCCGACCTTGACCCGATTGGTGTTCCTGAATCACGACACGAGGGGAGAATAAGTGGAAAGGGGATACTAGGGAAGAAAACATATATTGATACGCAGGACAATTATTTTAATAAAGCACACTACATAGTTCTGCAAAACTCCTCCTTGGTGGATTCATATATCGAGACACATAAAGAGTTGCTCCGATCCAAGTTTTTAGGGAAGTTTGAAGCTTGGATTACGCGTCAGTACATGGAAACTTTCAACAACTGGTTGCGAAAAAATATCAGGGTGATGAGAGTATTGATGAGCAACTGTATTTGTTGGTTAGACAAGCCATCGTGGCATATCCTCACATACAAAGGGTACGAGATAAATGGGAATATATTTTACACAATAGCCCAAGATAAAAGGAGCACCAACCAAAACAGTGGTGTCTGCATAGATGCCACCGACCCTAATAGAAATAAGCAAACATATTATGGTCGCATAGAGGAGATATGTGAACTAAACTATGCACCTACTTTTAAGGTACCTTTGTTCAAGTGCCAATGGGTAAATGCGGCTAGAGGCGGGGTAGCAGTCGACAACCAGTATGGAATGACAACCGTAGACCTCAATAATATTGGATATAAAGACGAACCGTTCGTCCTTACCAAGGATGTGAATCAGGTGTTCTATGTCAAGGACATGTCTATAAAACCGAAGAGAGGGAAAAACAATAATGACCCAATCATTGAGCCAAAGCGCCACATAGTTCTTTCAGAGAAAAAAACATCATTGGAATTGAAGACAAGTCAGACATATCAGAAGATTATGAAAAGGATGACCAAATTCCGCCCTTCACAGTGAACAAAGACCCAAGCATCCAGCTAAATGATGAGGACACTCCATAGTTACGGCTCGATCATAACCAAGGGATGTACGTTAAGAAGAAGTTCACTACTGTGCCCGCTTGATATATATAGTGATGTATTAGACCTATTATGTAATAATTGTGACTTCAGATTTTTTTGTCGTGTTTTCGTATTTTCTATGGTTTAAATGAATTTTCTGCTTGACGGTAGATTTCCTGTGGAGAATGTGTGATGAAAAACCAAATAATCAACGTTAATAAGATGTGAAAACTTATTTCCTATCGAAAAGTAATAGTTTTAATGATTTTAATCAAGTAGTATATTTTTGCATGGTGCAAATTGTAATTATTATTTACACTATGTTAACTATTTACAAAGTAAAACAAAAGAGTATAGGTTACAAATTTTTGTTGTGTATAATAATGCAAAACCAAGTCTAGGAATATTTATTATAATTTTTTGGATGATATTTTATTTATTAGGCAATTAATAACTGTCTGCATATTTATATAAAAGAAATATATAAAAAAAGGAAAAACTTCTAGAACCGGTAGGAAGACAACTGCAGCCCACCTTTACTCCCGGGTCGATCAACCACTCGGGACTAAAGGTGGGCTACGTTTTCGCGGCCCGCCAAAAAAATACCTTTAGTCCTGGGTCATGGATGCACCCAGGACTAAAGGTCAGAGCTTTAGTCCTGGTTCTTACCATCACCCGGGACTAAAGGTCCTTTAGTTCCAGGCCGTGGCTTCACTCGGGACTAAAGATCGGCCTAATATATATCGCCTCGTCTTCTTCTCCCATCCATCGTCTTCATTCTTCGCCCGAGAGCCACCACGCCGCCGCCGCTCCCCATAGCCTCCAGCCGCCTCCACGCGTCATCTCTCGCCATCTTCGCCAGTGACCCGGCTCGCGCCTCTCCCCGGTTCCACGCGCTCGCACGCCTCACCGTGCACTTGTTGTCCCCTTCACCGGAGTGCTTGTCGTCGCCCTCTTTGTCAGAGCGCTCGTCGTCGTCCCCGTCGCATCCTCGTCGTCGAGAGATCACCTCCGGCCATCCTCGTCATCCTCCACCCTCGTCGTTCTCGTCAGCAATAGTGTGTGTATGAGTGTGTGCTTATTTGTGTATGTGTGTGCTCGGACCGACAGCGAGGGAGCAGGGGAATGGGGCGGCCATGGAGTATAGCTCTGGAGGACTTCAGGCGTGTTTGGTTCATGCCTTCACCTTGCCGCACGCCCACACCGTGCCCTCGTGTCTTACCGCGCACGGCGCAGAGCAGCGATTTTTAAGACTTGGCGCTCAGGCCCGTCGAACAAAAGTTCCAATTTGCAATATGCCTGGTTCGGTGTGCTCTTGGTATTCAAACAGGTCGAGTGTAGAAGATAACAATCAAGAGCCTTCAAACTTAGAGTATGTCAGTAGCATAGCGAGCACAAAATCATTAGGGCATGTTTCACCGCGAACTAGCCCCATCGGCCCTCAATCCTGCAGGCGTCCACCCTAGCCCCCATCCGGTAGTTCGCCGTTGTTCTGGATCCCACGCCCACTCTCTTCCTTCTCCACGCCCTTCAATCCCTGACGTTTCCACCGAGCCTCGCCTAGATCCAATGAGGAAGAGGCCGCCGAACACCTCCTATCGCAACACCACCTCCTTCACCTCAGATCTAGTGGCCCGCCCCGACGCGGATCTTGCCATGGCCCTCTCTCATCGTGCGTCTGGATCTCCTCCTCCGATCCGACACAATAGAGCAAGGGGCGGGCCAGTGGGCATGATGGCCACGACACGCTCCTTCCCCACGCGGCCGAGACGCCCTTTTCCCTACGGCGCTACTTCTTCCCCACGGCCACGACAAGCGCTTCCCCGCGGCGCTACTTCTTCCTTGCAAGCAGCCGTAACGCCCTGCTTCTCCACGGCCACGACGCACTCTTCCCGCGGTGCTATGGGCTGCGAAGACCTCTTCCCTGTGATGCTATTTCTTTCCCGCAAGCAGCCGCGATGCTCTCCTACATAGATAAGTTGGTAGGAATGATAGGTGGACCTCAATTGTTAGTGTCTATTAAAAGGATTTGGGGGCTCTGGTTGGAGGTATTCTACCAGAGCAGAGAAGTTGGTGAAGAGATACTAATAGGTCCTAATAGCTCATACATAAGCCAATTATCCAACCACCTATTAGTAAGAGGTGGGTTCAAATAATCCATACTAAAGATGGATTGATGTCCTAAGATTTTAGGCCGTGCAGAAACATGGATTGATGAACTAGTTGAACTTGCGGACCGTGTTCATCTCGGCTTGCATGTTCTCTGCCGAGCGGGTAACGGACATCAAGGAGGAGCTTTGATTCTATGAGAGAGAGTGGCAATGGTCGTGGAAGACCGTGTTCCCTTCCTCGTAGAAACAGAGCTCTTCCGTGGCTAAGTACGGTGCCGTCCGGTGGAGAAATGCTCGCCGAGATGATCACGTAAGCAAGGTCAACTAGTACAGATGGTTACTTATTTAAACATGTTTTTGAGCTAGAATTTGATGGATATTTGATAACTTTAGACCTACAAATGTCATCTACAAATGTTACTATCCTCGAGGTGGCACGTCCTGCAGGAGTCCATTTTATAGATATAGTTTTTATTTTTTGTAGATATATCTAGTGGAGTAAAAGTTAGATGGCTGCCCCAAGAGACAACATGGATGAAGAAATGATGGATATTATCAACACCGGCACTCAATTTACCGATGGTGACCAGCAGGATGTAGATGACGGGAGTCAATACATGGCTCTTGAAGATAACCAAGAAAATATTGTGCAAGAAAATACTAGCGAGGTATATATATTTATATATATATTTGAACATCTATCATCTATTATGTGTACACATGATATTTATTTATTCTTTTTTTATACATAGCCCTCTAGATCGACGACAACAACGGTGAAAAGCAAAAAAATTCGAGGCCCGAAAAAGCCATTGGAGGGGCGCTACATAATATCAGAATTCAACATCGAGACAGGCGAACCACTTGGTCCACATGCAAGGAAATTCATGCAACACTATGGGTGCCTTGTAAGGGATAGACTTCCAATCAGTGCCCATGAATGGAAGCAAAAGATCAACGAGCCTCATGTTAGTTTTGTCTTTGATCTTGATAAGAATTTAATTTGGGATGATATCCTTCAACATTTTACGTTGCAAGCGGATGATTATGATGCTATCAATGATGATGAATTGAAGGAACTAGTTCGAAAGTGGGCTATGAAGAAGATGGCCACACAATTCTAGATTTGGAAGAAATCCCTATACACGAAATACGTCAAGAAGAACCTAACACCCAATTTCAATACTAGCGGCCCGCTCATGAAGTTGAGGCCCTACTGGAATGATTTTGTACAGTACAAGACATCGGAAGAGGGTGAGGAATGGGTTAGAAGGAACCAAGAGAATGCTCGACAAAAGGTATACCACCATGGCATGGGATCAGGTGGCTACGTGACTGCCATTCCCAAGTGGGAGAAAATGGAAGCGGACATTCTTGCCAAGGGTATCACACTAGAATCACTCAATTGGTCCAAACACGCGAAGAATTGGTTTTTCGCTCATGGGGGAAGACTAGACCTAGAGACCAGGAAGCTGGTTCATGGCACAAAACTCGAAGAGCAACACAAAGATTGTCTTATGCTCTATAAGCTAAAGCTATTGGTGCGTTCAGGCCCAATAGAGAGAAGGATGAACTGACGTATGCCCTCGGGACTGCTGAACACAGTGGCCGAACGAGAGGTTTAGGACGTAACATTTTTTGGGAGCATGGTTTCCCTAATGATAGAGATACCTACAGAAGCCGGCAGAGAAGGAAGGATGAGGATGCAGCGCGGATCAGTAGGTTGGAGGAATTGGTTCGTGAGTCACAGGAGGTGTTGCTTCAAGCATAGGAGCGCAAAAAAGACATGCAAGCTAGAATGCATGATGAAATCAGAAAGCAAGTGCAAATAGCAATGAGTGCCCAAAGGCAGGCATCAGATCCAGGAATCAACATTATTAGCCCCCCTGATCAGTTGAAAAGCAGCTATGCTTCTACGGAGTTGCCAAATCAAGATGACGCAATGCTACATTTCCCTATGGATGACATCACTGCACCGTTTACATCATGTGAGCTACATATTCCAAAAGAGAATGCCACAATCATGGTGGCTCTTGGTGTTTTTTCTCCTCTAGATCCTACCAAGACACCAAGAATCCATGGGACAATAATACCACCTTTATATGTTAGCATCTCAGTGGATAGAGTTAACAAAGGTTTTAGTGATCTGCCTCTTGACATTCTAGGAGGTGATGGGGAGAAGACTCTAGGAGAAGCAGAGAAGACATTCATACTATGGCGCAAGCGCTACATCATTATTCCCGGAGTCTCTAGTCCACCGCCGCCTCCTCAACTGCCAGACAATAGGTGCGGACAAAAGTGAACGAAACAATTTTTCACAAATTTTCTATTGACATACATGATTAATAATAACAATTTCTTATATAATTATTCTTTTTTGTAATCACATAGCAGGGCCTCCGCTAACCTAAGTCCAATTATTCAATCTCCAGATCATCATAGTGCTTCGGGCAATGATTATGCAACGCCGCCACCGCCACCACCTCCAAGGAGGTCTCCAACGCCTCCAGGAGGTCTCCACCGCCGCCACCTCCGAGGAGGTCTCCAACGCCTCCAAGGAGGTCTCCAGCTCTTAAGAGGTCTGCCCCGCAAACGAAGCCGTTGGCCCACCAATCGGCAAAGAAGAAAGCCTCCTCTAATCCAGTTATTCCCCAAAACTGTCTTACGAGAAAAGTGAAAAGGAATTAAAGGTTGAAGTACAAAAAGATGTGAAAAGTTTCTTTGAAAATGTAAGAAAGCAACGACAAGCGAAGGAGAACCCCGGAGAAACCATACTTCTACCTAGCTCCAGATCTTCTAAGAAAGAAGGTGGACCAGAAAAAGCAGGAATCTCAAAAGACCCGGCCAAAATTGGACTACGACCGCTCTCTCACCAAGTTATTTGAGGTGGCGCAGAAAAAGACTAGAGCAGGAAAAGGTGTTGCACAACTCGGACAATAATCGCAACAATCAGTCCCCCCTCTTGTCATTCGTAATGAATATGATTCAAACTTAGACTTACCGGACGTCGATTTTGAGGAACTGGTTTGGTTTATGAGGATACAGGTTTGGACCTTGCCTAAGTGCTCGCTGAAGGACCATCTGCTCTGAAAGTGGATCATTGGAAGAAATTTGAACATGGAAAGAGTCTATACAACCCTGAGGCCTTAGGCGAACTGGGTATGCAAATGTACCTGCTAAACAAGTAGTACATGGCGGCATGTAAACAGGGAGAGAACTTTGTTTCTGTCAGAATTAGAAACCAACATTACTTTCGTGGCGATGACATTATATATGTCGAGTTTGAAGAATTACACCAACTATGCCACTTGTACTCTCTCGACAAAAGTCTCATTAGCTGCTATTGTCTGTAAGTGTGATTATTTTCTACTATTAAAGTATATATATATAAAGCTACATGTATATATATAAATTATATATCCTTACACATATTTTTATATATACAGATATGAGATGATAGAACTCAGAAAAGAGACCGGATAACAATGTTGGTTTCATTGATCCAAATATTGTATTCAAACACCCTAATCCTCCGCCGCCTGGATGGAAAGCTAGACTCGAGAAAAATCTCATGAGGTTCTTAGTGAACCAACAAAACAAGGACATACTATTCCTCTATAACTTTAAGTGAGTGTTAAATAATTAATGTCGATCATATGGACATTTATTTAATTATTTGCTTACTAGCTAAGATATCTCTCACATATACATATGTTGACTCTAGTTAATGTCGATCATATTTGTGTATAAAAACATATGCATCAATCACTGGATATTGATGGTCATCGATATGGCTAATAGTCGGTTGTGCATCTTAGACTCGTTAAGAAAAGAGCAAACAGAGTACCAAGACATGATAGATATTATCCAAGGGTAATTTGGTCTATCTAGCAACTATATATACCCCGATCTCTTAACTGCAACAATTATTAAAGGCCAAATTAATTTTTTATTTTATTGTGCGCAGTGTTTGGAAAAGTTTCATTGAGGAACACCACATGAAACATTGCAAAGCGCCACTGGATATAATCGCACACAAAGTAAGTACCAACTACATATATATATAATTCAATTAACACCATGCATACTTTCAATTCACCGGATCTTTTTTCTTGTAAAAGTGGGTTCTGAGGCAAGAACAGGGGAACAACTACTGCGGATACTATATTTGCGAGTTCATCATGGCGTACTCAAAAAGAACTCCTGAAGAGAACATCAAAGTACGTTATATAAATATATTCATATATTTACAATTTCTTTTATTGCTCATATATATAAGTAATCACGTGGACCAACACACACACACACACACACACACACACACATATATATATATATATATATTAATACTTTTCCTTTAACTTTTATTGAAGACTCTATGGTTGAAGGAAAAAGTCATACGACGTGACCAACTGAAAGCAATTCAAAAGACCATAGCAGGATTTTTTAATGACCAAGTCCTCAACCCCGCCGGCGAGTTCTACAATGACGTCAACGAAACATGGAAGCCAAACCAGACGAAGTGAATTTGTTATCCTAAAGGATATGATAGAATATACAATGCAAGCTTTATTTGTAATATATATATATATATATATATATATATATATATATATACAATGCAAGCTTTATTTGCAAGGATATGATATATATATATATATACACACACATACATACATATATATATTATATGTACATAAAATTACGTACAATATATGTATATGCATATTGTAATATATACACTAGTTTTATACTTTAGTTTGTACAAATGTTCGAACATTATAAACGTGTAGAATACACATATTATTAGCAGCGTAGAATACGTATTCGAACACCTATTCGAAAACCAAAACGAATCATCAATTGAAAATAGAAATAAAAAAAGAAAAAAAAATAAAACCTTTAGTCCTGGTTGGTAATACCAACCGGGACTAAAGGAACGACCACTACTACAGAATGGACTTGTTGTCCTGGGCGGTAACGGCCTTTATTCCCGATTACCGCGCCGGAACAACAATCCCGGGACTAAAGGTTGCCACCTTTAGTCCCAGGTCATCGAGCCGGAACTAAAGAGGACCTTTAGTCTCGGTTGGTGTTACCAACCAGGACTAAAGGCCCTCCAGCCGAGCAAACGTGGCCGCACCCTTTAGTCCCGGTTGGTAACCCTAACCGGGACTAAAGGTTCCTTTTCTTTTCTTTTTTTTTAAATTTGTTTTCAGTTCAGTTACACGTATTTGTTTAATATATAATATGTTTTTATGTACGTATTCTATGCTGCTAATATAAATACACGCACGCATATAATTACATCTAATTCTCATCTCGAGCATTATTATATTCGAATAAAGTATGAACCTATATATATTATAGATATATATATATGTATATATACAACACTTTCATAATCTTGTTCTCGAAAATAACGATATCAATAACATTTAATTTACATCATTTATTCCTTAGGATCAAAGTAGAACTCGCCGTTGGGATTTAGCACTTTTTCTAGAAGATATCCTGCTATTGACTCTTGAACTGCTTTCAGATGGTCTTTTTGCATGACCCTTCATTTCAACCATTCAGTCTTGCATTTGAAATAAAAGGAAAAGTATTAATACATATATATATATATTCATTTAAAAATAAATAAAAAATTGATATATACGTACTCTGAGGACATCTTTAGGAGTTCTTCTTATGTGCGCAGTGATAAATTCACAAACGTAGTATCCACACAAGTTATTACCTGGTTCCTGCCGCAAACACCACTGTACGAGAAGAAGATTATTCTCATCATCTCACACGTAAATTGAAGTACGATATAGTAATTAAACACGTGGGGAAGTGTATATAGTACAACTTACTGGTATTTCAACTACATTAAGTGGTGCCTTGCAATCCTTGCGATGTTGCCGAATAAACTCTTTCCAAACCCTGTGCGACCAATAATGTACGATCGTTAATAAATTATGGCAAAGTCTATTCAATAATAGTTGTGCGCGAGAGATCGAAATTACCCCTAGGATAATGTCTATCATATCTTGGTATAGTGCCCGCTCTTTTCTCAACGAGTCAAAGATTACTAACCGACTTGAGTTTAACTCAATGACAATGAGTATCCAGTGAAACCTGCATTGGTTTATACACACACGTACATGCATATAAGTTGTATTGATAATACATAAAATGTGTAGACTACATTATTATTAACACTTACTCAAAGTTGTACTGGGAAAAGTATTGTTGTCTTGTCGTGCTGCTTCATCGAAGAACATCATGATATTCTCCTATGCTTCAGATACTCACCGCTCCTTGACAATAATACCGATTTTGAATACGATATAAGGATCATGTAAAGCCAACACTGGTGTCTTGTATTCTTTGGAGCTCTGACATCTGGAATCTGTATATAAATATAAGTTACATGTGAGGATAATTATATACACGTACGCATGGAAGTGAGTTTATTAAATAAAAGTAAGAATCACTTACAAACAAAAGGAGCTAATGATTGATTTGTCCAGAGCGTTCAAGTGGAATAGTTGATGCAATTCTTCAAAATTAATATGTAAGATGTCATCGCCACGGAAGTAATTATGGTCTCTAAATCTGATAAAGATCCACTGCTCACCCCTGCCACACGCATGCATGTACCACTTGTTGAGCAAGTACATTTGCGTACCTAATTCATTCAGAGGCCGCAGGGTTGTACAGACTTTGCCATATTTATAAGTCTTCCAGGTATCAACTTCTAGGTTCTGGATTAGAGCTTTGCCCGTCAATTGATCCAAGGTTAAACCAGTATCTTTAAAAAAAGAATTAAGGGCTTGAACCGACACTTCTCCAGAGTTGTCTGGTCGATAGACTTCTATGTTGGAACCATATTCATTAGCAACAACAAGATTTTGCATTGGTTGCTTCTGTTGTCCGAGCTGTGGGACATCCTTCCCTAATGCTCTTTTCCTTTTCTTATCTGCATCATGTGACTTCACGAGGGAGCGGTCATAGTCTGATAGTGGCGAAGGCTTACGAAGTTCAATCATCTTTTTCTTGTGAGCATCGACCTTCTGCCTCAGCACCTCTCGTGGTAGGTAAAAGTACGGCTTCTCCTTAAGCTTCGCTTGACTCTTGTTTTTGGTATCTATAAAAAAATCTTTCACTTTTTTGTCTTCTTCAGCTGCTATTTGCTCATCAGTCTTTTAGGAAGTATTTCTTGAGAAATAACTCTTTTTCTCGGGGTCTTCTTTGCCGCCGGGACCTTAGACGTCTTTGTAGTGCGTCGCTTGTGGAGGGGGTGGGGGCGGTGTTGGAGACCGGTGTGGAGGCGATGTGGCCGGTGTTGGTGGAGACCGCGTGGAGGCGTTGGAGATCGTTGTGGAGGCGGTGGGGCCGGTGTAGGAGTTGGAGATCGTTGTGGAGGCGATGGGGCCGGTGTAGGAGTTGGCGATCTCTGTGGGGATGAAGTCGTCTCGCCCCCCCGCGACGCTTGTGATGAGATGGGGAATGAATGATTAGGCTAGGCTGGGGGAGACCCTGCTACAAAAACAAGTTGTGTGTTCAATTATTTTTGAAGCCAATAGAAAATTAATGGAAAATAATATTTCATTCACTTTCATTCGTACCTAGGGTGAGGTAGGGGAAGCGGTGGCGCCCCCAGGAATGATGATGAAGCGTTTGCGCCATTGAATAAATGTCTTCTCTGCTTCTCCTAGTGTCTTCTCCCCATCACCGCCTTCAATGTCAAGAGGAACATTGCTGTAACCTTTGAGCACTCTATCGACCGAGACGCTAGCATATCCAGGTTGAATAACTGACCCATGGATTCTTGGTGTCTTCGTTCGGTCTATTGGAGATACAACCCCGACAGCCACCATGATTGATGCATTATTACCATCTGGAATGTGCAGCTCACATGTTGTTAGAGGCTCGGTAATGTCATCAACAGGGAAGCGCAACCCAGCGTCGTCTTGAATAACTGGCAGCTCCTGTAGAAGCACAACTGCTTTTCATCTGACCAACGGGGCTAATGGTGACTCCCGGCGTTGATTGCGATTGCATTTGACTCATTGCTAGCTGCACTTGCCTCTTGATCTCCTCCTGCATTCTTGCCTCAAGAGATTTTTCTCGTTCACGTGATTCAAGCAATGCTTGTCGTGACTCATCAACAAATTGCTCTAATGCACGGATTTCGTTCTGCCTCCTCATCCTTCTTTCTCTGGCGGCTTCTGTAGGTATCCTTGTCTGCTTAGGAATGCGTGTAGCCACGGAACCGCCCCCATAGCCTCTTGTTCGACCACTCGTGTTCGGGATTCTCTAGGGCATATGTCAATTCATCCTTCTCTCTGTTGGGCTTGAAAACACCACTATCAGCTTCTTCCCTAGCACGAGCTAGTCTCTGTGTTGCTCTCTCAATTTTTTGGCCAAAAATTAGCTTGCCAGTGTCTGGGTCTAGGCTTCCCCCATGAGCGTAGAACCAATTCTTCACGCGTTGAGGCCAGTTCTTCTCTATTGTTTCAGGTATGATTCCCTTGGCAGTAATCTCTGCTTCTAGGTTCTGCCACTTGGGAATAGCACTCCTATAACCACCTGATCCCATGCGATGATGGTATTGCTTCTAGTCGGGCATTCTGCCTGATTCCTCATCACACGTTCCTCACTGTCTTGAGATGTCTTGTATTCTACGAAGGCATCCCAATGGGACTCCAACTTGACAAACGCCTTAGCATTGAAATTCGGCGTAGCATTCTTCAAGATAAACTTTTTATACAATGTCTTCTTCCAACTCTGGAACAATGTTGCCATCTTCTTCATTGTCCAATCCCTCACTAGCTCCTTCAAAGCATCATCTGCTTGTAATGTGAACTGCTGAGTGATATCTCTCCAAGCTAGGTTCTTGTCACGATCAGATACAAAACTAACATTAGGAGCGGATATCTTCTGCTTCCATTCACGAGCACTAACTGGGATCCTATCCCTTACAATGAACCACATGATTGACATATGTCTGAGCATGTGATCCCAATGGTTTGCCGGTGTCGGTGTCGAATTCTGATATTATGAAACGGCCCTCTAATGGCTTTTTTGGCCCTCGGACTTTCCTACTTTTGTCGGTGGTTGATGTAGATCCAGAGACCGGCTACATGAGTAGAAACACAACGATTAACAACAAATATACGTACGCATGCATCTATAAGAGATGATAGATAATCGAATATACCTCACCAGTATTTTCTTGCGCGACAATTTGTTGATCTTCAACCACTGCATATTCAGGATATCCTCATAATCAGCAAAGTACTGACTCGTGTTATCTACATCCACATTGGTGCCGGCGTTGATAATATCCGCCATTATGTCATCACTCAAGTTATCATCCGGAGCAGTCCATTTGTATCTTCAAGATAACACATAGATAGAATTACTATGGTACATAACATAAGTACATGTGATAACACATATAGAATTACTAAATCCAATTAAATATAATAACACATAATATTTCATAAGGATAAACAATTAATAAGGTATAGGCTTTGGAATCGAATCAAAAACACTTTCGATCCAAAAACATGGAAATAAGTACATGTATATATATACACATAGAATGATACAATATATTTTCTCTCTCTCTCAACACATAGAAATAAGTGCATATGTCTATATCTCTAGATATGCATGTGATACACATAGAATGTCTCTCTAGATATAATTTTTTCTCTCTCTCAACACATGAAAATAAGTCAAGGGATGATAGACATAGAGAAAGTAAGTAAGGACATAGGGATACAAGAGAATCTCGCTCGCGAGAGAGATAGAGATAGAGAGAGAGAGAAGAGAGAAGGACGAAAGCCAAGGAAGAATAGAACAGGAAAGGAGAGAAACGAGGAAGTAGAGAAGACATGGGAAGCGAACAGAGAGCAAAAACGAGAAGAAAAAACGAGCGAAAAAAACGAGCGAAAGAAAAGACTCAATGAAAGGTGAATACATTTAATCTAATATATCAAAAACTATCTAAAAAATAACTAAAAAACTAACAATAAACTACTAATTAAAATTTAATACATTTTAATCTAACATATAGCCGAGACTTTATAAAAAAAATCTAAAAAACATGGCCAATCGAGAGCATGCAACAGATCAAGAGTACTCGACGGAGGCCATACGGTGGTGCGCGCGGGAAGCGTTGGCGACGGAGGGTGGGGTCGGGTGCGGCGGCGGAGACGGGATGCGGTGTTGCGGGCCGGGAGAATGGCGCGGCCGGGCGGGGGTAGACGACGGCGGCGCGGTAGAGACGAAGCTCGACGACGGCGGATGGCGCGGTCGGGCGGGGCTGAGCGATGGAGGCGAGATCGAAGATGAACAGAACAGACATTCAATATATATAGGCCGGGACCCTTTAGTCTCAGCTAGTCCTGGCTAGTAACACCAGTCGGGACTAAAGAACATTTAGTCCCGGCTGGTAAGACCAACCGAGACTAAAGGGTTGGACCTTTAGTTCCGGTTGGTCTTACCAGCCGGGAATAATGTCCTTTAGTCGCGGCTGGTGTTACCAGCTGGGACTAAAGGTATTTTTGGGCGGACACCGAAATTGCCGCCCACCCTTTAGTCCCGGTTCTTGGTCTGGGCCGGGACTGAAGGCCTGAAAATTTTAGCAACCCGCCAGCGTAATTGGAAAGGCATGGGATTTAGATTTTGTTTAATACTAGGTTAATCAATTAATTCCATAGCAACTTCAATACTTTGCAATATTTATTTTAAAAAATACTATTGATTAACTAATTATTTATTATAAATAGGAAAATTTTGTAACCTAAAGTTTTTAATTTCTTTTATGAATATAGAATATAAATGTTACTAATACTAAGTATTTTGTTAATGCAAAAATATATTTGTAACTTAAAATTAATAACACTAATATTATTCAATAGGAAATTTATTATCACATTATTGTAACGTCAATGTTTCAATTTTGTCTCAGTTTTTGACCAAAATTGACGAGAAATTTTTGTTGAACCTATAAAAATAAAGAAAATGTAGTATTTTTTGTTTTACAACTTTTTCAAATGAAAAATGGCCTATATAAGGATTGTATATATTGATGAGCTTAACAAACTTGGTATTTAAAACTTTTCAATTTGAGACAATCTAGGGTTTCGAAAACTAGTTTGTAGGCGTCAAAATTTAAAAATCACAAATTTGAACCTGCAAACTTTCTCAAATGGAAAGTTGACCAAAACAACAATTGTAGATCTTTTTGAGTTTAACAAACTTGGTATTCAAAACTTTTCAATTTGAAGTCATTTAGAGTTCATAATACTAGAGTCAAAGTGTTGTTTTTTCATTTGACCAAATTTGACTTGGTCAAACTTGCTCAAATGAGACACTAAATGGTCTCAAATGAAAAAACTCTGAATACCAAGTTTGATCATCTCAGCAAGATCTACAATTGTTACATAGCTCATTTTCCCATTTGAGAAATTTTTATCAAACACTAGTCACAACTTCTTGAATCTCATAGACTTTCTAAAACTATGTCACACACTTGTGAAATTTAAACTACATTTTGTTCAAGCTTTCTCAAATAAAAAAATGGCCCATATAAGGATTGTAGATATTGATGAGCTTAACAAACTTGGTATTCAAAACTTTTCAATTTGAGACAATCTAGGGTTCCGAAAACTAGTTTGTAGGCGTCAAAATTTAAAAATCACAAATTTGAACCATCCAAACTTTCTCAAATGGAAAGTTGACCAAAACAACAATTGTAGATCTTTTTGAGTTTAACAACTTGGTATTCAAAACTTTTCAATTTGAAGTCATTTAGAGTTCATAATAATAGAGTCAAAGTGTTGTTTTTTCATTTGACCAAATTTGACTTGGTCAAACTTGCTCAAATGAGACACTAAATGACCTCAGATGAAAAAACTCTGAATACCAAGTTTGATCATCTCAGCAAGATCTACAATTGTTACATAGCTCATTTTTTCCATTTGAGAAATTTTTATCAAACACTAGTCACAACTTCTTGAATCTCATATAGACTTTCTAAAACTATGTCACACACTTGTGAAATTTGAACTATATTTTGTTCAAGCTTTCTCAAATGAAAAAATGTCCTATATAAGGATTGTAGATATTGATGAGCTTAACAAACTTGGTATTCAAAACTTTTCAATTTGAGACAATCTAGGGTCCTGAAAACTAGTTTGTAGGCGTCGAAATTTAAAAATCACAAATTTGAACCATCCAAACTTTCTCAAATAGAAAGTTGACCAAAACAACAATTGTAGATCTTTTTGAGTTTAACAAACTTGGTATTCAAAACTTTTCAATTTGAAGTCATTTAGAGTTCATAATACTAGAGTCAAAGTGTTGTTTTTTCATTTGACCAAATTTGACTTGGTCAAACTTACTCAAATGAGACACTAAATGACCTCAGATGAAAAAACTCTGAATACCAAGTTTGATCATTTCAGCAAGATCTACAATTGTTACATAGCTCATTTTTTCCATTTGAGAATTTTTTATCAAACACTAGTCACAACTTCTTGAATCTCATATAGACTTTCTAAAACTATGTCACACACTTGTGAAATTTGAACTACATTTTGTTCAAGCTTTCTCAAATGAAAAAATGGCCTATATAAGGATTGTAGATATTGATGAGCTTAACAAACTTGGTATTCAAAACTTTTCAATTTGAGATAATCTAGGGTCCCGAAAACTAGTTTGTAGGCGTCGAAATTTAAAAATCACAAATTTGAACCGTCCAAACTTTCTCAAATGGAAAGTTGACCAAAACAACAATTGTAGATCTTTTTGAGTTTAACAAACTTGGTCAAACTTGCTCAAATGAGACACTAAATGACCTCAGATGAAAAAACAATTGTGAAGTCATAACATATTACATAATATCCGTCTCTAAAACATAATATATTAAACATGCATCGTTGTATCATGCGGGCACAACAGTGAATTTCTTCTTGACGTATGACCCTTGGTTATGATCTTGTCATAACCATGGAGTGTCTTCATCATTTAACATGATGCTTGGATCTTTCTTCACTATGAAGGGTGGAATTCGGACATTTCTTTCGTAATCTTCTAACATGTCTAACTTGTCTTCAATTCCCACTATATTTATTTTCCCAGAAAGAACTATGTGGCGCTTTGGCTCATTGATCATTGAGTTGATGTCTTCGTTTTTTCCTCTCTTTGATTTTGTAGATATGTCTTTCACATAGAACACCTGACTCACATTGGCAGCAAGGACGAATGGTTCCTCTTTGTATCCAATATTGTTGAGGTCCACTGTTGTCATTCCATACTCTTTGTCGACTGTTACCCCTCCTCCGGTCAGCTTTACCCATTGGCACCGAAACAAAGGGACTTTAAAATTAGGTGCGTAGTCTAGTTCCCATATATCTTCTATGCGGCCATAATATGTTTGTATATTCCCATTTGTATCTGTGCCATCTATGCGAACACCACTATTTAATTGGTGCTCCTTTTATCTTGGGCAACTGTGTAAAATGTATTCCCATTTATCTCGTACCCTTGGTACATGAGGATATGCCATAATGGTTGCCTAGCCAACAAATACAGTTGCTCATCAATATTGTCATCGCCTTGACATTCTTTTCACAACCAACCACTGAAACTTTCCATATGCTGACGCCTAATCCAAGCTTCAGTCTTCCCTAGAAACTTAGGTTGTAAGAACTCCTTATGTATCTTGATGTACGGATGCACCAATGATGAGTTCTGAAGAACTGTGTAGTGTGCTTTATTGAAATAATCGTCTTTCATGCCAATATATGTTTTCTTCCCTAAAGTTCCTTTACCACTGAGTCTTCCCTCGTGTCGTGATTCGGGAACGCCAATGTCTAAATCAATGTCTAAAGTTCCCTAAAGTTCCTTTACCACTGAGTCATCAATGTCTAAATCTTCTCCTTCACCTTCTTCCATTATGACCCTGCTTTCTCCATGCTTAGTCCAACATATATAGTTTGACATGAAACCTGACTTAAGCAAATGTGAATGAAGACTCATTGAGCTTGAATATTCCTTTAAATTCTTACATAGGGCACATGGACAGCACATGAAACCATCCCGCTTATTTGCCTCGGCCACATCTAAGAAATAGTGCAAGCCCTCAATAAAGTCTTGGGAGCGGCGATCGGCATTATACATCCAATGGCGTGACATAATCTACATTACACGACAAATTATGAAAACCTTGAACATAATTAAGTATTTTATTACACAACATAAATGACACACACACGGTTGATTAATTAACTAAGCCTGGCTACAATATAAGCAATCCCAACTATCACTAAACAAACTAAAACTACAATGCACTTCAGTAACATAATTATTTCGTGATCGTACGCAATTAAAACAGACAAATCATTCTTCTGTTGAATATCAATAAGCTTCTCCTGCTGGCTCACTGACTCATCAGCAGCAGCCGCTACCTCAAGCGCACCCAAATTCTGCACGTATGTAGCATAATCTTCCTCCCAATACCAACCATCGCATCCATTGCCCTCCCACTGAAATTAAAGCCAAAAAATATTTAGTCAAAAATATTCAAGAAAAGCAGGTCAATTAGCCATAATTATAAAATGCGTAAGAAACTCACATCGCGATCCGGGCACTTGTAGAAAATACGACCCTTGTTGGGTCCCTGTCTCTTGACTCGGTACTTCATCAAAATCTTCTGCTTACACTTGCCGCAGATAATGAGAGGGAGTTCTGGCCTCAGTCATTTCACAACTGAACGAGTGGCCAAGGATCTGGTACCAGTTGTCATCTACTTTCTATACTTATTTTTGCAAACTAGTGTAAATTTTATATTTTCTAAAATGATATATTTAAATAAAACTAGTATGGATTTCACATGTTTCAATAAATAACCATCCGTACTAGTTGACCTTGCTTACGTGATCATCTCGATCAGCATTTCTCCACCGGACGGCACCGTACTTGGCCAAGGAAGAGCACCGATTCTACGAGAAAGGGAACACGGTCTTCCACGACCGTTGCCGCTCTCCCTCGTAGAATCAAAGTTCCTCCATGACGTCCGTTACCGCTCGGCAGAGAACATGTTGGCCGAGCTAAACACGGTCCGCAAGTTCAACTAGTACGGATTTTCTATAATTTTCTAACTATTTACTAAGTTTTTCATTTCATGGAAAATTTAATTCTAAAAAAAGGCATGATTTCTAAGTAGTTCATTTCATGGAAAAAATAATTCTAAGTGACCTGCTCGATATCGGTGAACTCACGGACGTTTAGGTTGCCGAGGATAGTAACATTTGTAGATGACATTTATAGGTCTGAAGTTATCAAATATCCATCAAATTATAGCTCAAAAACATGTTTCAATAAATAACCATCCGTACTAGTTGACCTTGCTTACGTGATCAACTTGGCGAGCATTTCTCCACCGGACGGCACCGTACTTGGCCAAGGAAGAGCTCCGATTCTACGAGAAAAGGGAACATGGTCTTCTACGACCGTTGCCGCTCTCCCTCGTAGAATCAAAGCTCCTCCTTGACGTCCGTTACCGCTCGGCAGAGAACATGCTCGCCGACCTGAACACGGTCCGCAAGTTCAACTAGTATGGATTTTCTACAATTTTCTAACTATTTTCTAAGTTTTTCATTTCATGGAAAATTTAATTCTAAAAAATAAAAGGCATGATTTCTAAGTATTTTATTTCATGGAAAAAATAATTCTAAGTGACCTGCTCGATATCGGCGAGCTCGTGGGCGTTTAGGTTGCCGATGATAGTAACATTTATAGATGACATTTGTAGGTATGAAGTTATCAAATATCCATCAAATTATAGCTCAAAAACATGTTTCAATAAATAACCATCCGTACTAGTTGACCTTGCTTACGTGATCATCTCAGCGAGCATTTCTCCACCGGACGGCACCGTACTTGGCCAAGGAAGAGCTCCGATTCTACGAGAAAGGGAACACGGTCTTCCACGACCGTTGCCGCTCTCCCTCGTAGAATCAAAGCTCCTCCTTGACGTCCGTTACCGCTCGGCAGAGAACATGCTCGCCGAGATGAACACGGTCCGTAAGTTCAACTAGTACGGATTTTCTATAATTTTCTAACTATTTTCTAAATTTTTCATTTCATAGAAAATTTAATTCTAAGATCACGTAAGCCACCGGGGACGAGGATGGCGCGTGCTCCAGCGAGGATGAGCGAGACGTGATTTTGATAAACTAATTTAACTTTTGTTTATCCAAACATATATGCAAATCATCATGTGATTTTGAGCTAAAAATAACATATAAAATCATAATAAAGTCCAACATATAAAGTTACACATGCATCTACATCGCAAAATGAGATAAGCTACTGATAAAACATAAGAGGATTAAGTTTGTTACCTCCAAAATAGAAGAGCAACACCAATGGAGGGGGAGAGAGCAAGAACAACAGCAAGCTGAAGAACAGAGGCAGTGAGTTTGAATGGAATGGCTCGGGCTTGGGGAGGAAGAAATGAGCTGAATTATAGGCCGGGATGATTAGTCCCGGTTAGGGATCCAAACCGGGACTAAAGATTAATCTTTATTCCCGGGGCATCACTCAAACCGGGACTAAAAGCTTTAGTCCCGGCTGGTATTACCAACCGGGACTAAAGGTAAACCTTTAGTCCCGGTTGGTAATATCAGCCGGGACTAAAGATCCATGCCCCGCGGACGACCGGGACTAAAAGGTCCTTTAGTCCCGGAGGCAAAAAATGCCGAGGCTAATGCCAAATTGAAACATCGTTCTAAAGTCTGTTCTCTAGTAGTGGACCCACGTTGCCAGGTCGGGAGGCCTCTTTAGTGCCGGTTGGTATTACCAACTGGGACTAAAGGTGGACATTTAGTCCCGGGTGGGAGGGACCCTTTAGTCTTGGATTCGTGCTCCCGGTTCTAAAACTAAGACTGAAGGGGTTGAGAACCGGGAGTACAGCTCAGTTCTCTACTAGCGTGTGAACAAGAAATATTTTACCCGATTTGTACAACATCTTTAATCAGACGTGGAACTCCTCCAAAACACAATCTTTTCTTATAACACGCTCAAAAAATTCAGAGAGAGGAGTGACCTCTCATCCGGTACGGATATAGACAATAAAAACGCGGCTATTCTTATTTTCCAACCACACGATTACAATCGAACTTTTGCAAGTACATGTGTATTAAATATTGTAAACATATATGCATCGCGTGTACGACGTGTATTATATTGTAAACAAAAATAAGAAGAAAAAAAAATATGCATGCACGAGTGTGGCAATCATGAACAATGGTGCTATCTGAAACTTATATTAGAGCATACAACAACATGATATCATAGGCAGCATTAGCAATGGCGCTTGAGTGAGAGAAGGGTCTTAAAGATGCCGATGAGCACGCCGGTGACAGACAGGAAGGCGGCGATGAACTTGTAGTAGTTGTAGACGAACTTGTACGCTTTGATCCTCACCGACCTGTGGCGCTTGTACGAGTCGATCTCCTCCAGGGCGGCGAAGTAGCGGCGGCCGAAGCGCAGGTGCTGGCCGAGGCCCTTGAAGAAGCCCAGCGCCTGCTTGTTGCTCAGGGCACCGTGCACGAGGCCCCGCCGCCGGAGCTCGTGAACGTCCTCCTTGCGGTCCATGAGCATCGCGAGCACCGACAGGTAGGAGCTCACCACGAAGCCGTCCGTGTCCCTGGCCGCGCCGGCGGTGCTCGCCTCCAGCGCCGCCATGTTGACGAGCCAGCACCCGGTGACGTCGCTCAGGAACACCGGCGACAGCGACAACTCGCCGTACAGGCAGCACCGCCGGAGGCTCATGTCCCCGAACCAGACCTCCGTGCTCGGCGTGAGGACGACGCCCATCTCCGCGAGCTCCACGGCGCTGCTGGACCACGACGACGAGACGCCCGTGTAGTTCTCTTCACCTGCTCAGGCATGCAGCCCACCTGAGTAAACCTGAGCAGACCGAGGAGATGCGGCGGCTTGTGCTGTTCGGTGCTGCCGACGACGCCGCGGCTTTCTTCATCGGACGGCCGCGTCGTCTTGGCCAGCACCGTCGGGATGCATCCACAGCGCATCCCCCGGCGGCAGAAGCGGCCATCCTCCGGCTTCTTCCTTCCCTTCCAGGGGAGGAACTTGTCGCCCATCCCGGCGACGAACCCGCGCACGTCGACGAACATGAACTCCGCGAGAGCGCGTCGAGCACCAGCCAGGGGATCTGGTTCTCGAGCAGGAAGATGTCCTTCTGAATACTGGGCCCCGTGGACAGCGTCATCCGGTTCTGCAGCACGGGCGCCGTCGTGTCGTCGTCGTCGACGTCACCGCCGGCGACCATGTATTGCAGCAGAAAGCAGCCGTCGAGGAACATCATGGCGGCGAACTCGGCGTCGCCGAGGCCCACGACCGCGGGGTCGTCGGCGTCGTAGCAGCCGCGGGCGGCGCCCGCGACGGAGCGCACCTTCTCGTACACCTCCGCGGTGGAGCGGCCCGAGGCCCGGCAGAGGTAGTAGGCCGCCGCGAGCTTGACCTCCTCCATCTTGTGCAGGTGCGGCGCGCCGTGGTGGTACGGGCCGATGGCCACCACGCTGGGGACGATGTAGCGATCCTTGTCGCCGCCGATTCCTCGAAGAGTCGCAGGCTGCGGGGGAACCGGTGGATCTTGGTCTCCACCTTGGAGAAATCGGCCTCCAGCCTCGCCGTCGTCGTGGCCATCCTCTCGGCAATGGCGGGGAGGTCGGGGACGTCGTCGTTGATGAGTATCGTTCTCGTGTCAGTGTCCATGATGCCAGGATTGGGATTGATGGGAAACTGGGAACAGTCATTTCAACATTGTCGTGCACACGTACAGCTAGCTTTATATGCATGCATGAAAGAGTCCCAACAGCTGTCAGATACTCAGAGTGATCGATGAAGCATGCATGCATTGTTCTTTATCACTAGGATCCTTTGCCTAGATTGGTTCCCTAACTCTGATTCCAAGCAAGCGTCATCGTGAGCCCTTCTTGGTGTTCATCTTCATCAATCATCAGCATGCCCGGCCCTATTGGTCTTTTTTAACACGCACACACTCTCCAGCGTTGCTAGAACTGATAAAAGTCTTGGAATGGAAGCATCCTAGACGTGGTGTTCAGGTATCTGAAAGCTAGCATCGATCGCCGGTCTGACTTCTCGGCAACGGCAGGGAGGATGCCTGCCTAGCCTGCCCTCGCGCGGTGCGTGACAACGACCTGGGACATCCGATCCATACAATATTCCTTGGTGAGCATCACCAGGCCATATATGTGAATAATGATCTCGTTTATGCCAAGTACCTCGGTAATAATGTCAGCTTGCTATCTTATATTATTGTTTAAAAAAAAGATAAAGATAGGGTAACCCAACTTGCTGCTAGTATAGAAAAATATATAAGCAAAGGCACATGAATAAAATAAAAGTATGTGAGCTTAGAGAGCTAACTTTATTCTCTCTCCTTCCTACTCAATAAAATATCCTATGAGCTAGCTATTTTAACACTATTGGAGCTATCCTAGAACTCTTTTGCACACCTCGGATCTCCAAAAACCAATGCCTGGGATTGTTGCTTGGCAGACAGCTTTTGCTAGCTCCAAACCAAACAAACTCTTATTCTCTGTCAATACATGTCCAATTTTTTTTTACCTAGTTATGGTTTGATTGGATTTTGTTTGAAGCATGTGGGTGGAAATCTAATTCATTTAGGGCAGTCCCAAAGCTAGAAATCACATTTAGTTTCTATTGCCATTAATTTACGTAGACACTAATAATGTAGAAACTATGTTTCAAATGGATAGTTTGAACAGGATAATTTTTTTTTATCTAATTACACATATTCTCTCTCCATCATCTACCTATTACATCTCTTCATGTATTGATTCTTGTGTAGACATGGTTTCTTATCTAATAAATCATTTTCTCATCTCTCTTCTTTAATTGCAGTGTCACGTCATCTTTTTGTTTAGTTGACACCAATTGATGAATATAAAAACCATCGTTTCATGGTTGGAAGTGGTTTTACTTATATTACCGCTGCACTTGTAGTACATCAGTTGGTATGCTGATTATAAAAATTCACGTTGAGGCTTGATGTAAGGTGTTTGGCCTTTGTTTATAGAAATTATATTTTATAAAATGTATTGCACTGTTTGCACCTACCAAATGGCCTATTAGCTCAGTTGGTTAGAGCGTCGTGCTAATAACGCGAAGGTCGCAGGTTCGAGACCTGCATGGGCCAGCACTTAATTTTTGTTTCTTTTTATTTTTTAACTCTATTCTTTTTAATTTTTACCTCTATTTACTTTCTATTTTGTACCACGTTGACTCCTTTATTTACCCTCTGTTTTCTACCGTTGTTTTTTCCCTCTATTGTTTTTGTTTCTTTTTATTTTTGTACCTCTATTCTTTATATTTTTTACCTCTATTTACTTTCTATTTTGTACCACATTGACACCTTTATTTACCCTCTGTCTTCTACTGTTGTTTTTCCCCCTCTATTTTACTTTCAGTTTTGTGCCACGTCCCGTTTGTTTACATGGATTTTGTTTTTGTTTCTTTTTATTTTTTTACCTCTATTCTTTCTATTTTTTTACCTCTACTAGGTAGCGTGTTCGTGCATTGCTATGGGACAACTAAATCTTTTATACTAAAAACACACGGATCACATGATAAGATAACAATACTGTTAAATTAAATACCGACGTTAAAGTGACATTTAATTCAAAAAGCAAAGTTCGTGAAATTAACACAGTCACGGAGAGCGCGGCGTCGCAGGCTCACAAACTCTACTGTATAGACTTTTTCGTGATATGACTAAGATAATATTTTATATCGGCAGAAAGAATTCTTCGATATCCATTTCTTTCATGCGCCAATAAATCCATGAATAAGTTCCGCTATATCTCCATATAATCCTGTACACACAGGTTCGAGTATATATGTAAATATTAGTGTCTGTCACATGGATAATACTGCGTGTCTTAAAAAATCTCTCATAAAATTTTAAAATAAAGTATGTTATACTCACCGTATAAATATGTGTGGCTTTAGGACTATTCCACACAGACATATATTGTAGAATAAGGTATCCACTTAAGTGTCTGTTCCAAGATGTTGAATTAGGTGTTGTAATTCTTAATTTCGACATATTTTTCAGGTCAAGGCAATCAATGGTGACACTTTTCTTAGTGGTGCATAATTTTATGGTGCACCTCTTGACTATCTGAATAAGGACAAGTTAGCACTGTAAAGGTTCAGAAAAGCTGCTGAGAAGGCCAATGTTGAGTTTTCCTCCACTATATATACTAAAACCTATGTCCCCGTTTATCATTGCTGATGCTTTTGATGCAAAGCAATTCAACATTACCTTGATCAGATATAAGTTTGAGTCTATTGTGAGCAATCTCATAGAGGGACTCTCATCCTTTATGTGATCTGCCTTAAGGGTATTGGCAGGACGATGGACCCATGTTGGAATGTCGCACCAAAAAATGTTCACGTTTTGTCCATGATTTATTTCCCATGAATACATGCGGGTACTATGATAACACTAACTACACCAAATGAAAGATTAGAAAGAATTTGCATTGCCTTCCAGAATGATTTATTTATTAAGTTCTTTAGACTCTACAAGTAGTTTTGAAATATCTGTTTGCATGTCTTACCTCGTATCCTAATTTAAAATTTTGTAGTTTAATTAGAATATGGGGAAATGATTCAAAATGAACAGACTCAAGGGCAATTTCAGTAAGAAACAACAAGCGAGGACGATGGAACACGTGAGCGTGAAACCAAATGAAAGGAGGAAAAAGCTGTCTCTTTTGCAAATGCAAAGAGGAAAAGTAATTAAATGTAGACAGATTTGGCAAGGTTCTCAGAAATACAAAGATGTTCCTTTTGTCTTAATTCTCTTTCCTTCTGTGTTAATTCTTTTTCTTTTTGCTCATTGCCATGTATGCTGGTGCATGCAAGCATGCAATGTGTATATGGATAGCACAATAATTTTCTACTTCCTATTTTGTCGTGATTCCTCTATCACATGACATACAATACTCAATCAAGGAGAATCGCACCAAAGGACGCAGCATGCGGGAGATATCATGGGATCGCAGGCATGGACAGACGGACGAATCAAAACAAATGTCGTACCAAAAAATATCCACACTTTGTTTTTTTAGTGGTAGGAGATTTACTTTCTATTTTGTACAACGTTGACTCCTTTATTTACCCTCTGTTTTCTACTGCTGTTTTTTCGCTCTATTTTACTTTCAGTTTTGTACCACGCCCCCTTTGTTTACTTTCTGTTTTGTACTTTCTGTTTTCTTCCTATTTCCTATGTGTACTTTCTATTTTTTTCTTCTGTTTCCTATGTGTACTTTCTGTTTTATATAACATTCCCTTTTGTTTACTTTCCGTTTCCCATTTCCCTTTTGTTATTGCGGAACGAATAGAAAAAATGTTATTTGCTCCTGCCAATATATATATAAACATAAAAAATCCTTAAAAAAAAATTGAACAAAGATCACCTTAAAACGGTGAGTGCTGAGTGGCATGTAAAAATAGCCTAGGTCCTCAATAATATTAACTGAAAAGCGTTTTATACCTATTTTCTCTACTATGTAATCATATATTATTTTTCGTTTGTTTACTTTTTGTTTTGCACTACTGTTTCCTCTACTATAATACTGGATAATTATATATTATTTGACCTCCTGGATGAGCCATTTTAATGTTTTTTGTTTCTTTTTTATTTCTGTTTTCTACTATTTTTTCCCCTATTAGATAATTATAGATTTATACTCTCTCCGTCCTATAATATAAGGGATTCAAGCGACTTTAAAATAAGAAGACTAACAAAAGACCACCTTGCCCCTCACTAATCAGGATGGAGAGAGTAGTTGAGTTGTTAGTTTCTTTAATTAATGCTGGTTGTCTTAGGTGACGCTAAGTGTAAAAGGGATCTCAATACTTCTTAACAAAAAAGACACAGGAGAGAATGGATTGAGGACACACAATACCTTGTGTTTATGTATAGATTTTGAACTTCTGATCTTTTCTATTACAGGACGGAGGGGATATTTGAGATGCCGATTTACAGTGTTGATGTCATGGAGAAGTTAATCAATGTGTTCATGCTAGAGGGGTTTTTTTTTGTTTCCTTTTGTTTACTTTCTATTTTGTACTGCTGTTTTCTCTACTATACAAGTTAATTATATATTATTTTACCTACCTACCTGCATGAGCCATTTCAATGTTTTCCGTTTACTTTTCTTTTTTACTTTATGTTTTCTACTACTGTTTTTCCTTCTAGGTAATTACATATTATGTTTGACATACCGATTTACATTACATTACTTCTATCATGGAGAAGTTAATCAATGTATTCATGGTAGAGATTTTTTTTTTTTGCGCCTCTCATCTAGGTACAACTGTAGTATCTGTTCGTGAACAGACACACACCAACGCTACACACATCACACTCACTCACACCACAAGTATACAAACAGATCCTACAACTACACCTAAATTCTAAGATTGCGTCCTTTATGAGATCACCGGGTCCATGGATCCATAGACGACGAGGTGCGTCGCATTCCCTTTGTGGTTCCACGCGCGAGAGGCAACAGAGTTATTTGGGGGCGAACCCCAGTGAGACACCAGAAAATCGCAGCCACTAGGGCTCGATCCCTGGCCGGCAAGGTTCCAGCCACTGAGCCTAGGTTTTACCGCATTGAGCCATGTGTTGTCTGCTCATTGCAAAAGGCACTTCAGACTGTGATGGGTCTTGCATGATCTGGTCCTTCAGCTCCTCCTACTGCATGCCTGCTTCATTTGGCATAGGTAGAAACACTCTCCATATGGCACTGCTTCGATAACAACTGTGAAGAGAATGAACTGCAGTCTGAATTCTTGTTGAAAGTCTTTCACCGTTCAGTCTAATTCGCATTGAATAATCATTGTATCACACCTCATAGAATGCTGCAACTGCAACCATTTAGACGTAGATTGATCCAGAGCAACACAGTTCAAGAACTACAAACATCTAGCTAATCAACTCTGAAAATTTGAATTATAGCCAAGCTAACTTTAAAACTTAGAATTAGAATTGGTTGGGGTGTGCCAGGCCTGGCCAACAGTGCAACGGCTAGGCGACACTTGAGAAACCTAGTAGCAAGCTACTATAGTGGATCCTCCCCCATAAAAAATAAATTTAATATCACTGTGAGACGATGTCTCACATACCAGATATTAAACTGATAAGAACAGATACTACACTTGATCTTAGCCAAAAGGCCGAGAAAGGTATGATTTGGCTAGAAGCCCTGTGTCACCTTATATAGCGAGTCTACGCCGCCATGCTTCTTGGTTAGGCGAGCTGGTACTAAACGGGTGAACCGGCTGCAAGCTCCATGGCGGCCATATGTAATAATGGGCCTTCTCTACTTAATTAGGCTCACTAATCCTCCAAGAAAAGTACTAGTTAGGCCCGCCATTAGGACTCATCGAAGCCTCCTAACGCATCGGTCCGAAGGTGCTTGCTTTTCTTTTCTTTTTTCTTTTCCTTTCCCAAGTAATAGTATTCTATATGAATTACTATTATATTCATTAAACTAACGATATTTTACCATTAATTGACATAAACATTCAAGAAACTCTCAAGTTGGTAAGGACGGAACCTTACTTAAACAGGGCGTAATAGCATGTGCATATTTGCTACTACACCTAATACTAAAAGGAGAGATTTTATTTCTCTAAATTTTGATCCATCACACTCTTCCTCCCGGTCTATGTGTCCCTCCACTCCTCCTATTTTACTAAGAATAGTGGTACATGATAAATTCAATATTAGACACAACTGGATTTAGGTTCTTTGCCGAGTGCCTGAGACACTCGGCAAAGGCCAAATTGCACTCGGCAAAGAACACACGACAAAAAATATCGCTAGTTTAATTCTTTTATCGGGCACTCAGCAAAGAAAAGCGACCGTCACGGCAAAGATTTTTTATTTTTTTTAAAAAAATTCTTTGCCGAGTACCCTATATCTGGCCCTCGGCAAAGATGTTTTATTTTTTTCTTCTAAAAATTCTTTGCGGAGTGCCCCTGGCCGGCGCTCGGCAAAGTTTAATTTTTTTTAAAAAAATTCTTTGCCGAGTGCCCTATGGTTGGTGTGACAGAACCGCCCAATTTATATAAGATCAAGTATGGCTGTCCCCGCTTAACACGTTGACACGCGCATACTCTCACTTATATAAACCCGGTAGTCCGCCGAGTGTCACGCAGGACCTCGGTAAATCAACATCACAACCAAGATCGCGTGATTAAGCAAATACACATCACATACGCAGAGTTGCAGCGGAAATAATATTACAAATAGGTTCATAAATAATAAAACAAGTTTGGATTTCAAAACCGATTAGTGAAAACAACATTGCTTTCGAAGGATTTCATTAATATGAGTTCCAAATACATTGCTAGCATAAGTGACATCCTCAGATAAAAGCATATAGATGAGAATAAATATGGAGTCACCGAGCCCACCGGCGGTTAGCCACCATCTTCAACAGGCCGAAACCTCACCTGCAACATGGTGGGATAAACCCTGAGTACTCGAATGTACTCAGCTAGACTTACCCGTCATAACCAGAAATAAAATTGACTCCAAGGAGTATGCAAGGCTTTATAAGTGGAGGTAGCTTGACAACATTTTGCATAAAAAACGATTAACTCAATTATACAATTATAATTCTGTCATCAAGTTCATTAGAACTATCCATCTCTAGATTAGCAACTATCCTGTGCCAAACATGTGGTATATCTTTTTAGAGGATACAATAGTAACCATAGCAGGTATAGTAATTCCATGTTTATCTGAACCATCACATTCCATAATCCAATTACTACGATGTTGGGACTAGCCAAGTTTCTCACTATCCGGGAGAGACGGCGATTCGAATCGATTTCAACCAGCTGGGAATTTATTCCTAACACAAACCCAGGCAGACCAGATCAACGGTCACCTTAGGTCACCTTTGGTACAACTCAGGTACACATTTCGCGGGTCCGTACCGCGCCGCACAATCTGGGACACCAGATGCTAGGACGTTCAGGCCTAGCCTGCCCTTGGGCTCAGTCTGATCGTCCCCCGGAAGGAGCGCACAACAGAACGGGTCCCGGCCTGAGTTGAGCTACTCGGCTTCGCGGTCGGAACGAGTTATCCGGCCAGCTAAGTGATAGGTATGCGTTCAATCTTGTCAGAAGCGCCAACAACGGTACGGTCCTTAATCGACACAGACAGAATCACATGAGCCAACCTAGACATAGACTCCGCCCGGCCACGATTTACTTTTACCCCATGGTTCTTTTCTACGATAGCAAATATAGCCAACCGTGCTCCGGTATCCACCTATATCTCGCAGGTGACAGGATATCACCCGACTTCTACCGGTCTAAGCATGGCTAAGCATATATTCGATCCTGGACCTATACCGGTTAAAGGTGTAATATCTGGACAAGGAATTTATATGCATCAAGTGGTTCCATTCAACTCTTATAACCTAATGCATCAATCATAAGTATTTAAGTAATCATTTGTAAAATACTAGAAGACTTAAAATGCTCCGGGGCTTGCCTGGGATCCGACACAAGTCAGTTCAGTTAGCTTGCACCGACTTGGTGACATCTCCGGTCCTAGCACTTGCTTAGTCCTTCCATCTTCGGGATAGATCCATCAAACACTGTCTTCGGGTTTGGCTCCAACATCGCATCCTTCACGTGGTTCATCTAGCGTACCTAAATGAGATGCAAGATGCATGTGTATGAATGTAATGAAGGATAACACAACATGCATCACATAAGCTTTCAAGACAAACACAAGATTATGCAAGACATAGACACCAATAGCTATTTTAACTAACATCACACAACTAACTATAGAGAGCAAGCACATCAAGCATGACACAAGTTAACAAGGTCACAAGTATCATAACTTGATCATCAACAAGGGCATAAGCCACACTTAGCAATATACAAGCAACCACTATAATTGGAATCTGCCAATTTCGGGACATGCAAACAGCAGCTACAAGATTTAGCTATAACTGGAGTTACACAAATCCAAATGACTTGCAAGAAGACATTATGGAAAGCTTATGAAATTATATATATTTCATCTATAACCATCATAGCATGATTCTCAAGTTAACTAAGTCAAATACACCCATTTACAGAAACTGGTCTAAACAAGACAGAGAGTAATCAATTCTGTAACCCAACTTTAAACAGGCATAACTCACAAACTACTTGGCCAAATACCACCAAATTTTAACAGAATCTAGATACATGAATTATCTACAACTTTGTTATTATCACCAAAAGCTCATTCAAATCCTAACTAGATCAAACACTAGCATATTTCAGATCTGCTCAGAATAAAATCAAAACTTGCTAGAAGACTTAAAAGTCATGTAACTCCTACAATATCAGACCTGGGATCATGAAAATTTAACACAAGCAAGATAAGATAATCATCTACAACTTGTGTATTTACAAAAACTACAGTAAACATCATTTACACCATGAAAATAATTACACAAGCAAAACTGCAAATCCAACCCAACAGCAGTGGTATAGAAAACGGATAGCATCATCAGAGAAGCATAACTGGAGTTCTAGACCCCCAATAAACATGAACCATAACTTTTTGAAAAGCTTAGGAAGTTACTTACAATTTTCTTATTCTCATATTAAGATGATTCTACAGTTAGAAGGGTCAACTAATCCAATAATTGCATCTCTGTCCAAAACATAGACAGAAACTAACATGCCACTTTAAACAGCAATAAATGGAGTTATACATGTCCAATAAATGTGGTTCTGGACTTTTTAGAAAGCTTAGCAAATTCTAAACAACTTTGTTGTAAACACCTAAAGCTAATTCCACAAGTAAGAAGGCCCCACAGTAAGAACAAGGAAACCCTGTCTGGGTTTGGGCAGAAACAACCACAGAGATTTAAGCAAGTATAACTCAAGATCTACTTAGCCAAAAATCATTATATTTAACTTTTTGGAAATCTTAAGAAAAGTACTACAACTCATGTATTTTCATCAAGTCATGATTCATAACTTAACTGAGCCAATTAATTCAAACATGCAGAACTATTCAGAATAGGAGCAAAGCATTACAGGGCATTTGTTATTTTTATAACTCTTAAAATATAAATCCTAAACTCATGAAATTTTTACCAGACAACAACAATCACCTTAGTAGCACTCCACAAAAATTTCACAATTATTTGAGCACAACAACTGCAGTTATAAAAAAAAACAAATAAGACTAGCATTCAAACCCTAACTGCACAAATCCATTTTTACAGCTACAACTTTAAACTAAAACCTGACATATTATAGATCTAGTGCATAGAGAATTTCACAAGGATTCCAAAAAGTCCACATTTACTATTTTACGAATTTTCTACGATTTACTATGAATTTCCAAAGTTCCTGCAACATAATTACAAACCAGTCCTTACGGCACTATTCATTTGAGTCTATGGTTCTGCAGAAAACCCCCTTGACTTGTTTCAATTGTTACCTGAGGTCCTCGATCACGATTTACAGAGGGGTATGCACAGGAGCTCGCCGAAGGAGGCGCGTCGGCGGCGGGAAAGCGGCGGGGAAGCAACCAGGCGTCCGTGCGCACCCGCTAGTGGCCGTGGTTGTGCGGGAGGCGGCCCGTACGGGAGCCGGCGGTGGATGTAGCTCCGGCGGCTCATGCACGAGCTCCAGCTCGGCGGCATCCATGGCAGCGGACGGTGGGTTCGGCCGGGCACAGGCGGCTCCGGCGGTGAGAGGGAGGGCCACTACAAGCCATGCACTGTGCCTGGCCCTAGCTTGGCTGGTGGTAGCGGCAGGAGGAGGGCACAGCTGGCCGTGCTTGCGGCAGCCATGGCGTGACCGTGCTCATGCACACGCGCTAGAGAGTGAGAGGGAGAGGGCAAAGAGTGAGAGAGAGTGCCAGAGAGAGGGCAGGGTGCCGGTTCTGAACTTAAGCACGACAAGATGGCCACGCGGCGCGAGCAGGGACGCATGGCAGCCACGCGAGCTGCAGCGCCAGCAATCTGTTAGCCACTATTCAACATTTTTAAAATTCTAATACCACCGCGAAAATACAAGCTGAAATCCCATTTTTCTCCCCTCATATCTCCTAAACCGATCGATTATTTGCTCCACCGATTACACCGTTGTGTAGGGCTACAAGAGTACTCTAACTTTCCTTAAAGGAGTTTTCCCAAATTCGAAATGGTTTGCAAACTAAAATTCGCCAAATATGGGTACATTGAAACTGAAAACGGGAAGTTCGTCATCTACACTTAGCCAAATTTCAGGGTTCCAAAAACAGCAGTTCATTGAATCTTGTGAGCTCTGTTTGACTAGGTTATGGACCAAACTAGTTCTGGAGCATCAAACAAATTTGGTTCTATTTGACTTAAACTTCAACTTTTATTTAAGGTGTAACTCCATGCAAGCACTATAAGCAATTGGTCAACGTCGGTCAAAGTAGCATCGCGGTAAAGCTTAAATCCAAGTTTTAGACCGATGGAGGTATTTTCTTGTCCTCCGCTCAACATGAACCCTTCATGACTTTTGTTGTAGATTTCAATTTGAGTCGTTTGGGCAAGGTAGCAAGGTTTGGTTGACGATCTATAATTCCATTCACTTAATAAAGCAATCCAAGAAAGATTACAACTTATCATTTCATGTAACTTTTTGATTCCAAACTTCACGAAACTTTTCCAATCATCCATGTGGGTGGAAATTGATGTGAGGCACATGAAAGAAGTAGATCCAACATTACTCAAGCATACTTTTTGGAAAGGGCAACATGTAAGCAATGGTGCATGGTCCAAGTTTAATTGGTCGCTCATTTTGTAGATTTGATCTTGAAACTTTCATCACCACTTAACATGTCATGTTTGAGTTTAAACCCATTGCTTAACTGGTGACAAACACCTGGGGTGTTACAGCCCTCCCCCCTTAAGGGAATCGCATCCCGAGATTCAGTGCAATAGACTTTTAAGAGAAGAGAAACATGTCAACCAGTTTCCAACATCAGTGATAGCATTAGGCTACTTAACTTTGGAGTATCAGAGAGGCTAATTTGGTCATGATACTTTCTGATACTTGCTATTCGTCGTAAGCTGTTGTCTGAAGAATCTCCTTCGTTGGCGTCCATAAAGCATTGTTACATTGGAAGAAATCTAAGATAGCACTGTCCTGCGTACTTCGTCCAATAGAGCCTGGGACAAATCCGTTTGTGGTACCTAGGGGCACAATGATGCTGATCGAAACTAGGGATATGCTCTCTCTAGTTCTTTACTTAGCTGATACAACATCTTGCACTATATACATGATTGTCCAAGATGGAATTGACTTGATAGCACATTTGGAGAAGAAGTAGCACTTGCATTATAGGGCCAGGTTTGTTGTTTCCTTTATCAACATTGTTCTATGAGATCTGGTCTTCATAGTTACCAAATAGTCGTTACCTGACTGAAGACTAACTTTCCTACTGGTAACTAATCAGTTGTCTCTCAACACTAAAAAGGTTCCAAATCTTCACTCTTGATAACAAAATTGTGGTCGAAGCATACAGATGGTCGCCATTGAAGTCAGCAGAAAAGGGGTCACACCAAGGAAGGTCGGTTCGTCTACGTGATCCTTATGCACCTAAAGATTGAGAACTTGGACAGGAACTCATATATACCAGGTGACCTATTACATCACATAATATCTTGGTCCCTTTATCACCCGACTAATAACTTATTCAACCTTAAGTGTGGTGCACCTTTCTGATCCAACAAAAAGGACATAAGTTGCTCACTAGATGACCGACGTCATTACTGGGACAGTCACGTCGAGTAGAGTCGCTTGTCTACCACCTCTTACAGTCTGTTTATGTTCCTGTTAGTGACTCGTTCTTCAAAGGTTAACCGTTGGACTACTCTAGAAGGAAGTCCTATTGCATCTAGTTCGACATATATATCTCTTGACATGATAAGGAGAGATAACCAAGGAAGAGCTCAAGTGAAAATAACACATCGGAGCAGTTTTATAATGGATCATGACTAGAAACTTCGATACCAACGCGTGCCGAGCAGCACAACCTTGTGGCTGCAGTCCACAGGATGCCCTCAGTTTCGTCGCGGCACCATAGATCGCTAATCGTGGCACCATTACTGAACATACAACCCACAAGCATTCTCACGTAGCACAAATTTGGTGGCATAGGTGCAAGCACAATGAGAAGGAGGGATAGCAACAAAGGTAGTCACAAGGTTAGGAGTCAACAAGTAGGGGATCCGAAGATCAAAACACAGCGCAAGAGAGCATAGCCTAATTGCCGAAGACAGCTGAGCAGGAGATTCTTGCAAAATTTCCATATACGCCTTGTGTCCACCAAAGTGATTACCATATAGTGACAAATATGAGATTTGGTCTTACTGAGCAGCAACATGAGATCAAGACTGGTAATATCCAGAGACTTGAAAGAATTGGAAACAAAACAAACGAGATTCGGGGGACATAGATAGTGCACTGACTAGAGATTCAGTTGATAAGGTAATGATAGGATCTACGAGGAAAAGGGTTCCAAAGCTAGGATAGATAGCGATTAGCATTGCACCAGATCATCTGTAGAAGGAGCAATGAAGTCCGATAAGGATTTTTGAGCAGGGTCCTCCCACACAGGAGTGGGACAACCACGACACAAGCAAGCGTTCAAGGGAACTTTGCTGGGGCCTATGGTCAAGCCAAGGCATGGATAAAGGCCTTCGTAGCACAACTTCACTAGCTAGCAACCATGTATACAGGCTCAGGTTGCTAAGAGAGAACTTAATTGAAAACGACAACCATGAGATTACCAAAACTTGGATGTTGTTCCAGGATAGCGCTCTTCAACACTCATATGCTTTCCGAGGACAAAAGGAGTGACAGCTACGGCACTACCTAGATTACGAGCATCCACACCTACATCATGGTCTTAAGCAAGCATTTCAAAATACTCAATCTAATTAGCTTAAGCGACTATTACTATGCACAAAGCTCGCACCTAACAAGTAGTCACCTACAACAACATTGCTACACATATCATGCAAAACATGGTGGTAAAGTATTGTTATCATTTATTTCCTTTGGAAGCAAACATATAAGGCGAAGCTAATCACACACTATCTTCAAGCATAGCTATTCAAGCGGCATGGAACAAGGCATTTTGTCTAGCTTCACACAAGGAAGATAGTAGCATCACATTGGTCACAAGTTACTTAGTATTAGAACAAGGTGAGGGAAGTATATTTATGCACAAGCACAATCATGATGCAAGCTCGTCCTATTCACCCTCACAAAATTGCCAGCCTAAGGCGGCAATCACGTTCTATGTCGGTGGCATAACACGTACTCTCTCGATATATAGCTAGTCGTCAGCTACATTCAATCTACGCATTCGTGGTTAGCCTACCTGCAGGCAAACTCAGTGTAGCCCATCCCCACAAGAGATAAATAAGCACACAATGAAAGCGGTAAACTAAGATACTCTCCATATACACATCCCTAGATGTATATACTTTGATATCCATAGCTACCCGATAAATATACCCGCAATTAAGTACCTTCATATATACATGTGTGTAACATGTAAATATTCCAGTAACCATAGCTAACTCTCCCCTAGACCGATAGTTGGACGGTCATGCTCTCACAACTCACACTTACCTAGGCGTAGAGGCAATTGATCCATACATTATCATTCAAGCGAATGGCATCCATACAATAGCACGCCGTATGGACGACGAAAGAAAAATTGCAATAAAGTACATCCCCCAAAGTTAGTACTTAGATAGCCACCTAATAGTCCTTAACTGAGCATAAAGGAGGATATCGCTAGCATAGTTTTGCAATTAAGTTTTGACAAATTTGCCTATCGCTAAAGTTTTAGTCAAAATAGGCTTTTTAAAACCAAAACTTTGTTTTTAAAATGACGTACATGACAGTATTATGCTTAATCTCGCTCTGATACCAGCTGTGACAGAACCGTCCAATTTATATAAGATCAAGTATGGCTGTCCCCGCTTAACATGTTGACACACGCATACTCTCACTTATATAAACCCGGTAGTCCGCCGAGTGTCACGCAGGACCTCGGTAAATCAACATCACAACCAAGATCGCGTGATTAAGCAAATACACATCACATACGTAGAGTTGCAGCGGAAATAATATTACAAATAGGTTCATAAATAATAAAACAAGTTTGGATTTCAAAACCGATTAGTGAAAACAACATTGCTTTCGAAGGATTTCATTAATATGAGTTCCAAATACATTGCTAGCATAAGTGACATCCTCAGATAAAAGCATATAGATGAGAATAAATATAGAGTCACCGAGCCCACCGGCGGTTAGCCACCATCTTCAACAGGCCGAAACCTCACCTGCAACATGGTGGGATAAACCCTGAGTACTCGAATGTACTCAGCTAGACTTACCCGTCATAACCTGAAATAAAATTGACTCCAAGGAGTATGCAAGGCTTTATAAGTGGAGGTAGCTTGACAACATTTTGCATAAAAAGCAATTAACTCAATTATACAATTATAATTCTGTCATCAAGTTCATTAGAACTATCCATCTCTAGATTAGCAACTATCCTGTGCCAAACATGTGGTATATCTTTTTAGAGCATACAATAGTAACCATAGCAGGTATAGTAATTCCATGTTTATCCGAACCATCACATTCCATAATCCAATTACTACGATGTTGGGACTAGCCAAGTTTCTCACTATCCGGGAGAGACGGCGATTCGAATCGATTTCAACCAGCTGGGAATTTATTCCTAACACAAACCCAGGCAGACCAGATCAACGGTCACCTTAGGTCATCGCGCCTGATCTCCTAAACCGATCAATTATTTGCTCCACCGATTACACCGTTGTGTAGGGCTACAAGAGTACTCTAACTTTCCTTAAAGGAGTTTTCCCAAATTCGAAATGGTTTGCAAACTAAAATTCGCCAAATATGGGTACATTGAAACTGAAAACGGGAAGTTCGTCATCTACACTTAGCCAAATTTTAGGGTTCCAAAAACAGCAGTTCATTGAATCTTGTGAGCTCTGTTTGACTAGGTTATGGACCAAACTAGTTCTGGAGCATCAAACAAATTTGGTTCTATTTGACTTAAACTTCAACTTTTATTTAAGGTGTAACTCCATGCAAGCAATATAAGCAATTGGTCAACGTCGGTCAAAGTAGTATCGCGGTAAAGCTTAAATCCAAGTTTTAGACCGATGGAGGTATTTTCTTGTCCTCCGCTCAACACGAACCCTTCATGACTTTTGTTGTAGATTTCAATTTGAGTCGTTTGGGCAAGGTAGCAAGGTTTGGTTGACGATCTATAATTCCATTCACTTAATAAAGCAATCCAAGAAAGATTACAACTTATCATTTCATGTAACTTTTTGATTCCAAACTTCACGAAACTTTTCCAATCATCCATGTGGGTGGAAATTGATGTGAGGCACATGAAAGAAGTAGATCCAACATTACTCAAGCATACTTTTTGGAAAGGGCAACATGTAAGCAATGGTGCATGGTCCAAGTTTAATTGGTCGCTCATTTTGTAGATTTGATCTTGAAACTTTCATCACCACTTAACATGTCATGTTTGAGTTTAAACCCATTGCTTAACTGGTGACAAACACCTGGGGTGTTATAGTTGGCACTCGGCAAAGTTTGAATTTGTTTTTAAAAAAAATTCTTTGCCGAGTGCTATGGTCGTGACACTCGGCAAAGCTAGAAAAATAGTTTTTCGAGCGCCCATTTTTCCAGCTTTGCCGAGTGTTGTGACCATTGCACTCGGCAACGGGATCCTTTGCCGAGTGCAACACTTGGCAAAGTGTCCCAAAACGGCAATTTTTAATTTTTTTACATTCCATCATGACAAATAAATTCATACAAACATATATCACATATATATCTCATCCATCACATATATATCTCATCCATCACATATATATCTCATCCATCCACACATCCATCCGCACATATCACATCCATCACAATATATATCACATATATAATAATAAGTGCTCAAGTCCATCCAAATAAATCCACAAGTTCATCAAAGTCCACAAGTGCATCACAAGTATATCACAAGTCCATCACCAAGTGAACAACAAATGAAAAAAAATACAACGTGCACTCATCTCGGCCACTACGACTGTGGTGAAGGCCTAGCTCCATCATTCGGAGGTGCATGAGATGGATTATTCGAACCACCGTCAGATGGAGACTGCACAAAGAAGAAAAGATTGCATGTGAGATAAGATTATTTAGGTAGCTAATCTAGGAAGGTAGAGGCCATACAAGCAAAGCATAAGCAAAAGTAAAAAACTTTCATACTCACAGGAGTAGCTGCAGCTGCAGGACGCAGAGGCGGAGGAGGAACCAACAGCCTAGCTGGCAGAGAGAAGCCCACACGTTGCCCAAGCCCTTGTAGGAACTCCGTAATGTCCGTCAGCCTCTACGCCTGGGTCTGCCGCTCGGCCCGCTCGGCCTCCAACTAGGCCATCATCCTCTGCTGCCCGGCCTCCAGCTCCTGACGTTGCCTCATTTCTTGTTCTAGCTGGGCCTGTAATATTTTACTCTAATGTTTCAGTAATGCAAAGCTAATTAAGGTGTGTAAAGATCAATGTATGACGAGTAAAATAGGAATAACCTCGAGTGCGTCGACCTGGTGCTGTGCAGCGGTCGGCCGTGTGCGAATGGCCGGGCTCTCGCTCGTGCTTCGTGCTCAAATCTAGGAGAGATAGGGAGTAGAGGCCGTGTCGATGATGTCGTCGCCAAGCCACAACCGCCCATACTTCTTGCCTTGCCTCGCCCTCATGATGGCCTCTCCATCGAAGTCCTGGGTGCTCGAATCGTGGTCTGACCCATGGAGCGACCTCGCCACCTCAGTGTACTCACTGATGCGGGAGTGGACGCTCGGGTTCATGTATGCCTCGGGCAGGTCCTCCAGATTGAAGGAGACGTCGGACATCGCCTTTCCCTTGTGGGCCATACACCATGCCTGGAAGTCCGAGCAAGCTTGGCCACTATGTGACGCCGACTGCAAGAAAGACAGCACGATGATTAGAAATCAGGCAGAACTGAGCGTCACAATAGATAAATGAATTCACGTACCCATGCTTTTTTGTATCCGGCGAGGCTGTGGCTGCCTTGATTGTGTGCTGGACCTTGCATCTACAAACGACGGTCCTGGGCATCCCTGTGCATCTTGAGGTACTCCTCCGTGAACCACCTCTCCACCATCATCGCCCAGCACTCGGGATACGCTTGGCACCACTAGGGAATCATCTACACGTCATCAAGTATTGGACATATAAGAAGATCAAATTCAACCAACTTAATCTCAAAATGAATCAATATTGATGTTCTTCATTTACCTCAAGGTACTGCTCCCGGGTCAGCTGCATCTCTCTTGCGTCTTTCTTGGTTTTCCTCTCTCTAAGCTTCAACCCATAGTAGGTTACGATGGCCTGGATGCGCACCTCGTGATGCATGTCAGTGACGAGTTTTTTACAGGCTTTGGTAGTCGCTTGCTCCGCCCTGGCCTCAAATCCCTCCTCGCATCTATAATAAGTCTGCATACAAAAGCGATGTATCCATTCATTATTTCAAGAAAAGTCCAATGAATGCAACGTATTGAGCAATGTTGTGCGAGGGAGACTTACCTAAAACTCTGCCTTCACTCACGCCGCCTTGTTGGGGTACTCTGCATCGAGGGCGACAGCGTAGTGGTCAAACGAGTAGGCCGGCTCCATCTTCGAATGCCGGGGAAGTGTTGCATGCACAGAAGACCCAGGATGCCGTTGACTAGCCGTGTGCTACCACCTGACATAACCACCCAGTTCCTGCACAAGTGATTAAGAAAAAATATTTGTTTTTTTCATCATATCATATGAAGTAGTGGTGATAACATATAAAGTTACTTACTTTTGCCCTTTAGGGTGAATCACTGGGCGTTGGTGAGGAAGCGAAACCTATAGGGGGCTCACGGGACCTCGCAAGTAGACACTCGAAGAGGAGTCGAAGGAAGCGGAGCCCGTGCCTGCCGCCTCCCCCTCCTTCTCCTCCTCGTCCGTCTGCCGAACCAGCTCCTCGTCCGACTCGTCCACGGGCGCCATCTCCTCCTCACGCAGCGTGGGAGGAGATGACCCCCTCCTATGGCTGGCAGTCCTCCTCCTCCTCCTGTCCAATCCCTCCACTGCCCCCTCCGCCTCCTCCTGCAGCCGGCGTGGTCTTTGGTAAATCGAGTTCATGGACCTATGACGGTCGCCCGCCATCTTTGTTCAATCACCTGCAATAAAAAAGAAAAACAAGACGTAATTAGAAATAGGTGCAAAAATGAACAAAACATATGTTGGGGACCTAATATCGGGGTACCCCAGAAGGTGGAACCAATAACCACCGAATGTTAAAAACTTCTAGACGGATAAGGGTGCCGTTGTGTCCCTTGCTCGAATGACAGGAGTTTGGTTCCGCCTTGCTCGACGCCTTTGAGATAGCTCTGCCTCACCCGAGGGCTAAGGGCTAGTCTCCGTCTCGTTCAACGCCTTTTGGGTGGGCTCGGTCTTGCCCGAGGGCTAAGGGCTAGTCTCCGCCTCGCCCGACGCCTTTGGGGTGGGCTCGATCTCACCCAAGGGCTAAGGGCTAGTCTCTGCCTCGCCCGACGCCTTTCGGGCCAACCTCACCTCGCCCGAGGGCTGAGGGATAGACTCCGCCTCGCCCGACCCCTGAGGGGTGGGCTCGGTCTCGCCCAAGAGATAAGGATTGGTCTCTGCTTCACCCGACGACCGAGAATAAGCCTCGCCCTGCTCGATGTCTAAAGACTGGTTTTGTCTTACCTGACAACTTCTCCCTGTTCCCTCATGATGATGGGTATAGGGCAAGACAAGACGTTCGGGTCAACCACGGCTTCAAGGACCATACCCTGCGCCCTGGCAGGACAGCACTACTAGAGAACAGACTTTAGAACGATGTCCCAATTTAGCATTAGCCTCGGCATTTTTTGCCCCCGGGACTAAAGGACCCTTTAGTCCCGGTTGGTAATACCAACCGGGACTAAAGGTCCCTGCCCAACGGTCATCCGCGGGGCAGGGATCTTTAGTCCCGGCTGGTATTACCAACCGGGACTAAAGGTTTAGTCCCGGTTGGTAATACCAGCCGGGACTAAAGCTTTTAGTCCCGGTTTGGGTTATGCCCCGGGAATAAAGATTAATATTTAGTCCCGGTTTGGACCCCTAACCGGGACTAATTATCCCGGCCTATAATTCTGCTCAATTCTTTCTCCCCGAGCCCGAGCCATTCCATTATTCAAACTCACTGCCTCTGTTCTTCAGCTTGCTGTTGTTCTTGCACTCTCCCCCTCCATTGGTGTTGCTCTTCGATTTTGGAGGTAACAAACTTAATCCTCTTATGTTTTATCAGTAGCTTATCTCATTTTGCGATGTAGATGCATGTGTAACTTTATATGTTGGACTTTATTATGATTTTATATGTCATTTTTAGCTCAAAATCACATGATGATTTGCATATATGTTTGGATAAACAAAAGTTAAATTAGTTCATCAAAATCACGCCTCGCTCGTCCTCGCTGGAGCACGCGCCATTCTCGTCCCCGGTGGCTTACGTGATCTTAGAATTAATTTTTCCATGAAATGAAAAACTTAGAAAATTGTTAGAAAATTGTAGAAAATCCGTACTAGTTGAACTTGCGGACCGTGTTCATGTCGGCGAGCATGTTCTCTGCCGAGCGGTAACGGACGTCAAGGAGGAGCTTTGATTCTACGAGGGAGAGCGGCAACGGTCGTGGAAGACCGTGTTCCCTTTCTCGTAGAATCAGAGCTCTTCCTTGGCCAAGTACGGTGCCGTCCGGTGGAGAAATGCTCGTCGAGATGATCACGTAAGCAAGGTCAACTAGTACGGATGGTTATTTATTGAAACATGTTTTTGAGCTATAATTTGATGGATATTTGAAAATATGAAATTTACACTAGTTTGCAAAAATAAGTATAGAAAGTAGATGACAACTGTTACTGGATCCTCGGCCTCTCGTTCGGTTGCGAAACGACTGAGGCCAGAACTCCCTCTCATTATCTGCGGCAAGTGTAAGCAGAAGATTGTGATGGAGTACCGAGTCAAGAGACAGGGACCCAACAAGGGTCGTGTTTTCTACAAGTGCCCGGATCGCGATGTGAGTTTCTTACGCATTTTATAATTATGGCTAATTGACCTGCTTTTCTTGAATATTTTTGACTAAATATTTTTTGGCTTTAATTTCAGTGGGAGGGCAATGGATGCGATGGTTGGTACTGGGAGGAAGATTATGCTACATACGTGCAGAATTTGGGTGCGCTTGAGGTAGCGGATGCTGCTGATGAGGCAGTGAGCCAGCAGGAGAAGCTTATTGATATTCAACAGAAGAATGATTTGTCTGTTTTAGTTGCGTACGATCACAAAATAATTATGTTACTGAAGTGCATTGTAGTTTTAGTTTGTTTAGTGATAGTTGGGACTGCTTACGTTGTAGCCAGGCTTAGTTAATTAATCAACCGTGTGTGTGTCATTTATGTTGTGTAATAAAATACTTAATTATGTTCAAGGTTTTCATAATTTGTCGTGTAATACAGATTATGTCACGCCATTGGATGTACAATGCCGATCGTCGCTCCCAAGACTTTATAGAGGGCTTGCACTATTTCTTAGGTGTGGCCGAGGCAAATAAGCGGGATGGTTTCATATGCTGTCCATGTGCCCTATGTAAGAATTTAAAGGAATATTCAAGCTCAATGAGTCTTCATTCACATTTGCTTAAGTCAGGTTTCATGTCAAACTATATATGTTGGACTAAGCATGGAGAAAGCGGGGTCATGATGGAAGAAGGTGAAGGAGAAGATTTAGACATTGATGACATTATTGCTCAGTATGGTGCCTTTGATGATACTACAATGGGGGGAGATGAAGAAGAGGTAGCGGTAGAAGATGATCTCGGTGATGCTCTTGGCGATGCCATTCGTGATGCACAACAAGAATGGGAAAGTGAAAAAGAGAAAGTTAAGTTGGAGCGCATGCTTGAGGATCATAGGAAGTTGCTATACCCGATGGCCGAAGAGGGGCAAAAAAAGCTGGGTACAACACTGGAATTGCTACAGTGGAAGGCAAAGAATGGTGTATCCGATAAGGCATTTGGGAATTTATTAAACCTCATAAAGAAGATGCTTCCGAAGCCAAATGAATTGCCCACCACTACGTACGAAGCAAAAAAGGTTGTCTGCCCTTTGGGATTAAAAATCCAGAAGATACATGCATGTCCTAATGACTGTATCCTCTACCATGGCAATGAATACGAGAATTTGGATGAATGCCCGGTATGTAAAGCATCGCGGTATAAGATCAGGCGCGATGATCCTGGTGACGTCGAGGGTGAACAACGTCCTAGAAAGAAAATCCCTGCCAAGGTTATATGGTATGCTCCTATAATACCACGCTTAAAACGTTTGTTCAGAAATAAAGACCACGCAAAGTTGTTGCGGTGGTATAAAGAAGACCGTAAGGTAGACAATATGCTGAGACACCCAGCTGATGGGTCCCAGTGGAGAGCGATAGATAGAGAATTTTCAGAGTTTGCAAATGAGGTTAGAAACTTAAGGTTCGCCTTAAGTACAGATGGTATGAATCCTTTTGGACAGCAGAGCACTAGTCATAGCACTTGGCCAGTTACTCTATGTATCTACAACCTTCCTCCATGGTTATGCATGAAGCGGAAGTTCATTATGATGCCGATCCTCATCCAAGGTCCGAGGCAACCTGGCAACGATATTGATGTATATCTGAAGCCATTAGTTGAAGAACTTCTAGTTTTATGGAACAAACCAGGTGTACGTGTCTGGGATGAGTACAAACAAGAACACTTTGACCTACGAGCAATGTTGTTCGTAACCATCAATGATTGGCCTGCTTTAAGTAATCTTTCAGGTCAGACAAACAAAGGATATAATGCATGCACACATTGTTTTGATGACCTTGACAGTATATATTTGAAAAGATGTCGAAAAGGTCGTGTACCTTGGCCATCGTCGATTCCTTCCTTTGAACCACCAAGTAAGAAAGAAAGGGAAGCATTTTAAAGGTAAGCCAGACCACCGGAAGAAGCCTCATAACCGAACCGGGGAAGATGTACTCGCAATGGTCAAGGATGTGAAAGTAGTATTTGGAAAGGGACAAGGCAGTGAATCTGTTCCCAAAGATGCTAATGGACATGCACCCATGTGGAAGAAGAAGTCCATCTTTTGGGAGCTACCCTATTGGCAAGTCCTAGAGGTCCGCAACGCAATCGACGTGATGCACCTGACAAAGAATCTTTGTGTGAACCTGTTAGGATTCATGGGTGTGTACGGGAAGCCAAAGGATTCACTTGAAGCACGCCAGGACTTGCAGTGCATGAAAGAACGAGACAACCTTCATCCAGAGAAGACAGGTGATGGACGTCATTACTTAAGTCCTGCTAGCTACACGCTTAGCAAAGAAGAGAGGGATATCATGTTCGAATGTCTAAGCAGCATCAAGGTCCCATCGGGATTCTCCTCCAATATAAAGGGTATAATAAATGTGCCAGATAAAAAATTCCTAAACTTAAAGTCCCACGACTGCCACGTGCTTATGACGCAATTGCTTCCAGTTGCTTTAAGAGGAATTCTACCTCCACATGTACGTCTAGCCACCGTGAAGCTATGTGCATTTCTCAATGCAATTTCTCAGAAGGCAATCAATCTAGTGGAACTAGCTACTCTATAGAACGATGTGGTTCAATGTCTTGTCAGCTTTGAGTTGGTGTTCCCTCCATCCTTCTTTAATATCATGACACACATCCTAGTTCATTTGGTGAAGGAGATTAGTATTCTTGGACCTGTGTTCTTACATAACATGTTCCCCTTCGAGAGGTTTATGGGAGTCTTGAAGAAATATGTGAAAGTCCAGTTCTAAGCCTGAAGGAAGCATCGCCCAGGGCTATGGAACAGAGGAGGTCATTGAGTTCTGTGTTGACTTTATTCCTGACATTGCTCCGATTGGCGTTCCCGAATCACGACATGAGGGGAGACTCAGTGGTAAAGGAACTTTAGGGAAGAAAACATATATTGGCATGGAAGACGATTATTTCAATAAAGCACACTACACAGTTCTTCAGAACTCGTCATTGGTGCATCCGTACATCGAGATACATAAGGAGTTCTTACGATCCAAGTTTCCAGGGAAGACTGAAGCTTGGATTAGGCGTCAGCACATGAAAAGTTTCAGTGGTTGGTTGCGAAAAGAATGTCAAGGCGATGACAATATTGATGAGCAACTGTATTTGTTGGCTAGGCAGCCATCGTGGCATATCCTCACGTACCAAGGGTACGAGATAAATGGGAATACATTTTACACAGTTGCCCAAGATAAAAGGAGCACCAATCAAAATAGTGGTGTTCGCATAGATGGCACAGATCCAAATGGGAATATACAAACATATTATGGCCGCATAGAAGAGATATGGGAACTAGACTACGCACCTAATTTTAAAGTCCCTTTGTTCCGGTGCCAATGGGTGAAGCTGACCGGAGGAGGGGTAACAGTCGACAAAGAGTATGGAATGACAACAGTGGACCTCAACAATATTGGATACAAAGAGGAACCATTCGTCCTTGCTGCCGATGTGAGTCAGGTGTTCTATGTGAAAGACATGTCTACAAAATCAAAGAGAGGAAAAAACGAAGACATCAACTCAATGATCAATGAGCCAAAGCGCCACATAATTCTTTCTGGGAAAATAAATATAGTAGGAATTGAAGACAAGTCAGACATGTCAGAAGATTACGAAAGAAATGTCCGAATTCCACCCTTCATAGTGAAGAAAGATCCAAGCATCATGTGAAATGATGAAGACACTCTATGGTTACGACAAGATCATAACCAAGGGTCATACGTCAAGAAGAAATTCACTGTTGTGCCCGCATGATACAACGATGCATGTTTAATATATTATGTTTTAGAGACGGATATTATGTAATATGTTTTCGGAACCCTAGATTGTCTAAAATTGAAAAGTTTTGAATACCAAGTTTGTTCATATCATCAATATCTACAATCCTTATATAGACCATTTTTTCATTTGAGAAAGCTTGAACAAAATGTAGTTCAATTTTCACAAGTGTGTGACATAGTTTTAGAAAGTCTATAAGAGATAAGGAAAATTGTGACTAGTGTTTGATAAAAATTTCTCAAATGGGAAAATAATCTATGTAACAATTGTAGATCTTGCTGAGATGATCAAACTTGGTATTCAGAGTTTTTTCATCTGAGGTCATTTAGTGTCTCATTTGAGCAAGTTTGACCAAGTCAAATTTGGTCAAATGAAAAAACAACACTTTGACCCTAGTATTATGGACTCTAAATGACTTCGAATTGAAAAGTTTTGAATACCAAGTTTGTTAAACTCAAAAAGATCTACAATTGTTGTTTTGGTCAACTTTCCATTTGAGAAAGATTGGACGGTTCAAATTTATGATTTTTAAATTTCGACGCCTACAAACTAGTTTTCGGAACCCTAGATTGTCTAAAATTGAAAAGTTTTGAATACCAAGTTTGTTCATATCATCAATATCTACAATCCTTATATAGACCATTTTTTCATTTGAGAAAGCTTGAACAAAATGTAGTTCAATTTTCACAAGTGTGTGACATAGTTTTAGAAAGTCTATAAGAGATAAGGAAAATTATGACTAGTGTTTGATAAAAATTTCTCAAATGGGAAAATGATCTATGTAACAATTGTAGATCTTGCTGAGATGATCAAACTTGGTATTCAGAGTTTTTTCATCTGAGGTCATTTAGTGTCTCATTTGAGCAAGTTTGACCAAGTCAAATTTGGTCAAATGAAAAAACAACACTTTGACCCTAGTATTATGGACTCTAAATGACTTCGAATTGAAAAGTTTTGAATACCAAGTTTATTAATTTTGGTCGAATTGAAAAAACAACAATCCTTATATAGGCCATTTTTTCATTTGAAAAAGTTGTACAACAAAAAATACTATATTTTCTTTATTTTTATAGGTTTAATAAAAATTTCCTGTCAATTTTGGTCAAAAACCGAGAAAAAATTGAAACATTGACGTTACAATAATGTGATAATAAATTTCCTATCGAATAATATTAGTTTTATTAATTTTAAGTTACAAATATATTTTTGCATTAACAAAATACTTAGTATTAGTAACATTTATATTCTATATTCATAAAAGAAATTAAAAACTATAGGTTACAAAATTTTCCTATTTACAATAAATAATTAGTTAATCAATAGAATTTTTTAAAATAAATATTGCAAAGTATTGAAGTTGCTATGGAATTAATTGATTAACCTAGTATTAAACAAAATCAAAATCCCAGGTCTTTCCAATTACGCTGGCGGGTTGCCAAAATTTTCGGTGCCTTCAGTCCCGGCCCAGACTAAGAACCGGGACTAAAGGGTGAGCGGCAATTTCGGTGCCCGCCCAAAATACTTTTAGTCCCGGCTAGTAACACCAACCGGGACTAAAAACCCTTTAGTCCCGGCTTGTAAGGCGAGCCGGGACTAAAGGGTTGGGCCTTTAGTCCCGGCTGGTAATACAAGCCGGGACTAAAGGGTTTTTAGTCCCGGTTGGTGTTACTAGCCGGGACTAAAGGGTCCCGGCCTATATATATCGAACGGTTTCATCTTCTACCTTTCGATCTACACGTCGATCATCGCCGCCGCCACCGCCATCTTCGATCTCGCCTCCGTCGCCCCAGCCCCGCCCGGCCGTACATCGAGCTCGTCTCTGCCGCGCCGTCGTCGTCTTCTACCCCCGCCCGGCCACGCCATCCGCCCGGCCCCGTCTCTGCCCGCACCCGAGCCCCCTCCGTCGACCGCTTCCCGCGCGCCCGGCGGCCTTGTCGTCGAGCCCCGCCGTCTCCGCCGCCGTACGTCGTCCTCGCGCGATCGAGGTGCTCAGCTCGGCCCCGCGCGTGGCCGGCCAGCACGCCCTGCCGGCCCGCGCCATCCGCCTCGATCCACAGCCTGCTAGAGCTTAGCTTGCTCTCGGCCGGCCAATATTAGATTAAAATGTTAGATTTAATTAGTAGTTTTTGATATATGTTAGATTTAAATGTATTAAAATTTAATTAGTACTTTATTTAGATAGTTTTTTTAGATAGTTTTTTATTATAGTATTTGATATATGTTAGATTAAAATGTATTAAATTTTAATTAGTACTTATTTAGATAGTTTTTTTAGATAGTTTTTTTATTATAGTTTTTGATATATGTTAGATTAAAATGTATTATCTATTACTAGTTTATCTAATTTCATGTTAGATTTATTTAATTGGATTTAGTAATTATATATTCTATCTCTCTATATATATATATCTAGAGAGAGATTCTATATGTATACATATGGTACTTAATTAATTATTTCTATATGTATATATACATGTACTTATTTTCATGTGTTGAGAGAGAGAGAAAATTGTATCTAGAGAGACATTCTATGTGTTATCACATGCATATCTAGAGATATAGACATATGCACTTATTTCTATGTGTTGAGAGAGAGAGAAAATATATTGTATCATTCTATGTGTATATATATACATGTACTTATTTCCATATTTTTGGATCGAAAGTGTTTTTGATTCGATTCCAAAGCCTATACCTTATTATTGTTTATCCTTATGAAATATTATGTGTTATTATATTTAATTGGATTTAGTAATTCTATATGTGTTATCACATGTACTTATGTTATGTACCATAATAATTCTATCTATGTGTTATCTTGAAGATACAAATGGCTGCTCCGGATGATAACTTGAGTGATGACATAATGGCGGATATTATCAACGCCGGCACCAATGTGGATGTAGATGACACGAGTCAGTACTTTGCTGATTATGAGGATATCCTGAATATGCCGGTGGTTGAAGATCAACAAATTGTCGCGCAAGAAAATACTGGCGAGGTATATTCGATTATCTATCATCTCTTATAGATGCATGCGTACGTATATTTGTTGTTAATCGTTGTGTTTCTACTCATGTAGCCGGTCTCTGGATCTACATCAACCACCGACAAAAGTAGGAAAGTCCGAGGGCCAAAAAAGCCATTAGAGGGCCGTTTCATAATATCAGAATTCGACACCGACACCGGCAAACCATTGGGACCACATGCTCAGACATATGTCAATCAATGTGGGTTCATTGTAAGGGATAGGATCCCAGTTAGTGCTCGTGAATGGAAGCAGAAGATATCCGCTCCTAATGTTAGTTTTGTATCTGATCGTGATAAGAACCTAGCTTGGAGAGATATCACTCAGCATTTCACATTACAAGCAGATGATGCTTTGAAGGAGCTAGTGAGGGATTGGACAATGAAGAAGATGGCAACATTGTTCTAGAGTTGGAAGAAGACATTGTATAAAAAGTTTATCTTGAAGAATGCTACGCCGAATTTCAATGCTAAGGCGTTTGTCAAGTTGGAGCCCCATTGGGATGCCTTCGTAGAATACAAGACATCTCAAGACAGTGAGGAACGTGTGATGAGGAATCGGCAGAATGCCCGACAGAAGCAATACCATCATCGCATGGGATCAGGTGGTTATAGGAGTGCTATTCCCAAGTGGCAGAACCTAGAAGCAGAGATTACTGCCAAGGGAATCATACCTGAAACAATAGAAAAGAACTGGCCTCAATGCACGAAGAATTGGTTCTACGCTCATGGGGGAAGCCTAGACCCAGACACTGGCAAGCTAATTTTCGGCCAAAAAATTGAGAGAGCAACACAGAGACTAGCTCGTGCTAGGGAAGAAGCTGATAGTGGTGTTTTCAAGCCCAACAGAGAGAAGGATGAATTGACATATGCCCTAGAGAATCCCGAACACGGTGGTCGAACAAGAGGCTATGGGGCGGTTCCGTGGCTACACGCATTCCCAGCAGACAAGGATACCTACAGAAGCCGCCAGAGAAAGAAGGATGAGGAGGCAGAACGAATTCGTGCATTGGAGCAATTTGTTGATGAGTCACGACAAGCATTGCTTGAATCACGTGAACGAGAAAAATCTCTTGAGGCAAGAATGCAGGAGGAGATCAAGAGGCAAGTGCAGCTAGCAATGAGTCAAATGCAATCGCAATCAACGCCGGGAGTCACCATTAGCCCCATTGGTCAGATGAAAAGCAGTTGTGCTTCTACGGAGCTGCCAGTTATTCAAGATGACGCTGGGTTGCGCTTCCCTGTTGATGACATTACCGAGCCTCTAACAAAATGTGAGCTGCACATTCCAGATGGTAATGCATCAATCATGGTGGCTGTCGGGGTTGTATCTCCAATAGACCGAACGAAGACACCAAGAATCCATGGGTCAGTTATTCAACCTGGATATGCTAGCGTCTCGGTCGATAGAGTGCTCAAAGGTTACAGCAATGTTCCTCTTGACATTGAAGGCGGTGATGGGGAGAAGACACTAGGAGAAACAGAGAAGACATTTATTCAATGGCGCAAACGCTTCATCATCATTCCTGGGGTGCCACCGCTTCCCCTACCTCACCCTAGGTACGAATGAAAGTGAATGAAATATTATTTTCCATTAATTTTCTATTGGCTTCAAAAATAATTGACACACAAATTGTTTTTATAGCAGGGTCTCTCCCTAGCCTAGCCTAATCATTCATTCCCCATCTCATCACAGCGTCGCGGGGGGCGAGACGACTTCATCCCCACGGCGATCGCCAACTCCTACACCGGCCCCATCGCCTCCACAACGATCTCCAACTCCTACACCGGCCCCATCGCCTCCACAACGATCTCCAACTCCTACACCAGCCCCACCGCCTCCACAACGATCTCCAACGTCTCCACTCCACCAACACTGGCCTCATCGCCTCCACGCCGATCTCCAACACCGCCCCCACCCCCTCCATAGCGACGCACTACAAAGACGTCTAAGGTCCCGGTGGCAAAGAAGACCCCAAGAAAAAGAGTTATTTCTCAAGAAATACTTCCTGAAAAGACTGATGAGCAAATAGCAGCTGAAGAAGACAAAAAAGTAAAAGATTTTTTTATAGATATCAAAAACAAGAGTCAAGCAAAGCTTAAGGAGAAGCCATACTTTTACATACCACGAGATGTGCTGAGGCAGAAGGTCGATGCTCACAAGAAAAAGATGATTGAACTTCGTAAGCCTTCGCCACTATCAGACTATGACCGCTCCCTCGTGAAGTCACATGATGCAGATAAGAAAAGGAAAAGAGCATCAGGGAAGGATGTCCCACAGCTCGGACAACAGAAGCAACCAATGCAAAATCTTGTTGTTGCTAATGAATATGGTTCCAACATAGAAGTCTATCGACCAGACAACTCTGGAGAAGTGTCGGTTCAAGCCCTTAATGCTTTTTTTAAAGATACTGGTTTAACCTTGGATCAATTGACGGGCAAAGCTCCAATCCAGAACCTGGAAGTTGATACCTGGAAGACTTATAAATATGGCAAAAGTCTATACAACCCTGCGGCTCTGAATGAATTGGGTACGCAAATGTACTTGCTCAACAAGTGGTACATGCAGGCGTGTGGCAGGGGTGAGCAGTGGATCTTTGTCAGATTTAGAGACCATCATTACTTCCGTGGCGATGACATCTTACATATTAGTTTCGAAGAATTGCATCAACTATTCCACTTGGACGCTCTGGACAAATCAATCATGAGCTCCTTTTGTTTGTAAGTGATTCTTACTTTTATTTAATAAACTCACTTCCATGCGTACGTGTATATAATTATCCTCACATGTAACTTATATTTATATATAGATTCCAGATGTCAGAGCTCCAAAGAATACAAGACACCAGTGTTGGCTTCATTGATCCTTATATCGTATTCAAAACCGATATTATTGTCAAGGACCACTGGGTATCTGAAGCACAGACGAATATCATGAAGTTCTTCGTGAAGCAGCACGACAAGACAACAATACTTTTCCCGTACAACTTTGAGTAAGTGTTAATAATAATGTAGTCTACACATTTTATGTAATATCAATACAACTTATATGCATGTACGTGTGTGTATAAACCAATGCAGTTTTCACTGGATACTCATTGTCATTGAGTTAAACTCAAGTCGGTTACTAATCTTTGACTCGTTGAGAAAAGAACGGGCACTATACCAAGATATGATAGACATTATCCAGGGGTAATTTCGATCTCTCGCGCACAACTATTATTGAATAGACTTTGCCATAATTTATTAACGATCGTACATTATTGGTCGCACAGGGTTTGGAAAGAGTTTATTCGGCAACATCGCAAGGATTACAAGGCACCACTTAATGTAGTTGAAATACCAGTAAGTTGTACTATATACACTTCCCCACGTGTTTAATTACTATATCGTACTTCAATTTACGTGTGAGATGATGAGAATAATCTTCTTCTCGTACAGTGGTGTTTGCGGCAGGAACCAGGTAATAACTTGTGTGGATACTATGTTTGTGAATTTATCACTGCGCACATAAGAAGAACTCCTGAAGATGTCCTCAGAGTACGTATATATCAATTTTTATTTATTTTTAAATGAATATATATACATATATGTGTATTAATACTTTTCCTTTTATTTCAAATGCAAGACTGAATGGTTGAAACGAAGGGTCATGCAAAAAGACCATCTGAAAGCAGTTCAAGAGTCAATAGCAGGATATCTTCTAGAAAAAGTGCTAAATCCCAACGGCGAGTTCTACTTTGATCTTAAGGAATAAATGATGTAAATTAAATGTTTATTGATATCGTTATTTTCGAGAACAAGATTATGAAAGTGTTGTATATATACATATATATATATATCTATAATATATATAGTTTCATACTTTATTCAAATATAATAATGCTCAAGATGAGAATTAGATGTAATTATATGCATGCGTGTATTTATATTAGCAACGTAGAATACGTACATAAAAACATATTATATATTAAACAAATACGTGTAACTGAACTGAAAACAAATTAAACAAAAAAAAAGAAAAAGAAAAGGAACCTTTAGTCCCGGTTGGGGTTACCAACCGGGACTAAAGGGTGAACCATTAGTCCCGGTTGGTAACCCCAACCGGGACTAAAGGGTGCGCCAGGTTCGCTCGGCTGGAGGGCCTTTAGTCCCGGTTGGTGTTACCAACCGGGACTAAAGGTCGATCTTTAATCCTGGCTCGATGACCCGGGACTGAAGGTTCCACCTTTAGTCCCGGGATCGTTGTCCCGGCGCGGTAACCGGGACTAAAGGCTGTTACCGCCCGGGACAACAGGTCCATTCTGTAGTAGTGCAGGTACTACCAGGGAATGATGGGACAGGTGCTTTAGACCCTTCTAGGCGCCATAGAGCCCGAAAGGTATTACAGGTGCATGCTCCTCGCCCTGTAGAGTTATAGGCGCCACCTTCAGCTCTGGGACACGAAACCCGATGAAGATATACGACAACCACTACACTCCAGAAAAGGATTTGCGATCTCCACAAATGATGGACATGCCATCACCACATTATGGACCCAAGGGAGCGACGCCCGCTTCTTGACCCCTCGGGTCCATCAAATCAAAGAACCTTGCCCACATCGCTGTTCCAGACCCTGACCCCGCGTCCCTCCGACAGAGACTCATAGGAACCAAAAGGCGTGCGGAGCAAGGCTGGGCAAGGTTCATAAGTCAAAACCACTATACTGTAGCCCATACCCTACGCAGGGCAGTATTCTATAACCATCCTGACATTTTATAGGGGCATCAATAGTATTGTAGGCGCTTATCATCCTTCGTACCCATCAGAATGAGAAGAGGCTGGGTAGACGTGAGCCACAAGACTAGGTAGAGTACGCATCCTAAGCCCTCACCCTTGTAAAGCCAGCCCCTTCATCTATAAAAGGGGATACGCTTCCTCCAACAGGGGACCGACTTTTGATGGCATAATACACAACACTCACGTAGTCAAGCTGTGATCAAGCTCTTGGCCTCCTTTCAACCCTTTCATTAGAGACTTAGGACCAGTCCCTCTCTCGATCATTTGTACCCCCTACTACGAACTATTTTTGGTGCTAATAACACGAGCAGCAACAAACTGGACGTAGGGACATTTAGCCCGAACCAGTATAAATCTTGTGTCCTTTAGCGCACCATCTGAGCCTAACACGCACTACTATAAATTTACTTGCCGGTGCTTGTACAAAACACCGATAGTTGGCATGCTAGGTAGGGGAACTTGCGCATTCCAAATCAGGCCTCGGATGGCCACCCACGCAATCAGCTGGGTCCCAGGTGCACACGTGCGCTTCGGTAACCTAGATTTCATCATTACACTGGAGGGGGAGCTAGCGCTGGCCCACATGGTCGCGCAGTCCCTCCCTTTTGTCAACCTCAGCCACCAGAGGCTCGAGGGCCAGCTAGGCGACTCCTTTAGACCCCAGTTATCCAGGGAGGACCCGCGCTGCATCACCCTAAAAGACCCTGTATGAAACGCCCCGATAGCATTTTTGTTCGGTCTCTGCAACGCTGTGGCGACCGCTGGCCACCTTCTGGCACTACATATGGTTCAGTCGCCCACGGATAGCGAGTTTGTGGGGACGATTGAGCATGATACAGAGACTCTCTATGGGCTCCTCAACGAGGAGCTAGGATCGTTCTCCAGCTCAGACTCCAGTAGGGGGAGCCACCACCCTTCCTGGGAATGCTTCATGGCGTAGACCCCTGAGGGGCACGTCGAAAGTGTCTCCAGGGAAGAGGTCACCCCGAAAAACAACCCTAATGGCAGATCTGGGGAAGAGACAACAGCCCCATCTCGCTTAAGGATGGAGCAGCTAAGGGCCCGTTAGCTAGAGATCGATGAGGTCAGGCAAGGGCTCATCTGGGAGTACACGGACATCAATCGCGAGATTGAACGCCGCAAAGACAGGGGGCGCACGTGCGCCACGACCCGCACCATACACCAAAGGATCCTCACCAATGATGGGACCCTTCCTCACTTCACCCGAGCAAGCCAAAACATCGCCGCAGCAACTGCCTTGCTGCATGGCCTACCGGAGGCCGCGACATCCGAGGATCGCCGCGCCCGTCGAGAAATCCGCATGTTACTCGAGCGGGTGGGGGTGCAGTTGGCAGAAAGTTCGTTGTCCTGATGACACGAGCCCGACACCAGCCAGCGAACGCCCTCGGTGCACCCCACCAAGGACACATCCATTCACCAAACACCGCCAGGCGACAGGCAGCCCTCCACCATCCCGGTGCATCAACGTCTCTGCCACGACCGTGATGTGCGCAGCACCATCGACACCCACAGGCTTGTCCATGACAACGTAGGAGAGGCGGCCCGCCATGGCTACCATCCCTGATGCAGCGGATGCTACGACAGCGGCGAGGACCGAAGCCCGAGCCTTGGCCTGCCAGGCCCTCAGGCCTTCGGCCGATGCATCCTCAACGCTGCATTCCCCCCAAGGTATCAACCGCGTACCAACATCCCTAAATATTCTGGCAAAACAAATCCCGGGCTTTGGCTCGAAGACTATCGGCTTGCATGTCAGGCCGGTGGTGCGAGTGATGACGATTTCATTATTCGCAATCTCCCGCTGTTCTTGGCCGATTCGGCATGAGCATGGCTAGAGCACCTACCGTCCAACACCATTCAAAGCTGGGCGGATCTGACGGAGATCTTTGTGGGCAACTTCTAGGGCATGTACAAACGCCCTGGAAACCCGTGGGACCTCAAGAACTGTCGCCAGAAGGCCGATGAAACCCTCTACGGGTACATCTGGTGCTTCTCTCGGTAGTGCAACGAGCTCCCTAACATCGCCGACGCCGACGTGATAGGAGCCTTCCTATCCGGGACAACCTACGAATCCTTGGTCCACAAGCTAGGACGTAGGGGCCTACGGACTACCAAGGAACTCCTGGACATCACCACCAGTCATGCTCTGGAGAGGAGGTGGTTGGAGCCATCTTCGACCGCTCCAACAGAAAGACGAGGCGGGACGAGGACGCCGGCGAAGGAGCCTCCAACCGTCCCACCAAAAGGAAAAATAAGAAGCAACGATGCGACAACTCGCTCGTGGCCACTGCCGACTGCAAAGGTGGCTGGAAGCCCGCGGAGGGCACTCCGAACCACTTCGAGAAAATGCTCGAGGGGCCATGCCCAAACCACGCCTTCCCGGCCAAGCATCTATACAAGGATTGCGGCCTCATGCGCAAATACTTGTTTGAGGGCCTTAACAAAGGGGAGCAGGGGAAGGAACCTATTCCCACCATAGATGACGCAGAGGAGAAGGACGACGCCTTCCCAATGCCGACCGGTGCCCTCATGATCTTCAGAGGATCAACGGTCTATGACTCCAAGCGCCGCCAGAAGGTCGCGTGCCGCGAGGTCTATACAACCGGACCTGCCATGCCTGCCTTCCTCCGGTGGTCGAAATCCACCATAACCTTCAAATGGACTGACCATCCGGATGCCATCCCACACCCGGGAAGGTACCCGCTTGTCATCGATCCGATCATCGGTCCAAAGCAGCTCATGAAAGTACTGATGGACAGTGGCAGCGACCTCAACATCATGTACGCCAAGACGCTCGACGAGATGGGCATCGACCAAACGAACCTCCATCCCATCCAAGCGCCTTTCCATGGCGTCGTGCCTGGTAGGCAAGCCGTGCCACTGGGGCAGATCGATCTGCCCATCACTTTCGGGGATCGGTCCAATTACTGGACTGAGACCCTCACCTTCGACATAGTGGGGTTCCCAAGGACTTTCCACGCCATCCTAGGACGACCATGCTACGCGAAGTTCATGGCCGTCCCCAACTATATGTACCTTAAGCTAAAGATGCTGGGCCCCTGCGGGGTCATCACCATCGGCACCTCCTTCTAGTGCGCTTACGAGTGTGAAGTTGAATGCTGCGGTCACACATCCACAGTCATCGCCTTTAAGGAACTCGCCACCCTCAGGCAGGAGGTTGCCGAAAAAACACCCGACGCCAAGAAATCAACCGGGTCGTTCGAATCAGCAGAAGGCTCCAAGGAGGTCCTCGTGGACCCCAGTAGCTTCGAGACTAAAAGGGTACGCATTGGTACTGTGCTCTCATCCAAATAGGAAAGCGTGCTCATCGACTTCCTCTGCGATAACAAAGACATCTTTATGTGGAAACCCTTGGATATGCCAGGCATCCCGAGGGAGGTCGCCGAGCATACCTTAAAAATTCACCCGGGCTCCAAGCCGGTGAAGCAACGCCTGTGCTGCTTCGATGAGGAGAAACACAGGGCCATCGGAGAGGAGATAGCCAAACTATTGGCCGCAGGATTCATTAAGGAAGTATACCACCTAGAGTGGTTAGCAAATCCTGTTCTTGTATGAAAAAAGAGCGGGAAATGGAGAATGTGTGTCGATTACACAGGCCTCAACAAGGCGTGTCCAAAGGATCTGTTTCCTTTGCCACGAATAGACCAAATAGTTGATTCCACCTCAGGGTGCAAAACCCTCTGCTTCCTTGACGCATACTCTGGTTACCACTAGATCACGATGAAGGAGTCCGACCAGCTCGCGACGTCTTTTATCACCCCCTTCAGATCGTTCTGCTACATTTCAATGCCGTTCGGTCTGAAGAACGCTGGGGCAACTTACCAACGTTGTATGCTTAATTGCTTTGGAGACCTCATCGGGCAGACCGTAGAGGCATATGTGGATGACATCGTAGTCAAGTCCAAGCGAGCGGACCACCTTGTCGCCAATCTTGAAAAAACCTTTGCAAAACTCCGGGCAAACGGCATCAAACTCAATCCCAAAAATGTGTTTTTGGGGTTCCGAGGGGCATGCTGCTCGGCTTCATTATTTTCGAGCACGGCATCGAAGCCAACCCAGAAAAAATATCAGCCATTACAAAGATGGGCCCGATCCAAAACATAAAGGGGGTTCAGTGGATCACAGGGTGCCTGGCCACCCTCAGCTGATTCATTTTGTGCCTCGGTGAACGAGGACTCCCCCTTTATCGACTCCTGAAGAAGTCCGACTGCTTCAAGTGGATAGCTGAGGCCCAGGAAGCGCTTGACATGGTTAAGCAATTTCTAACTAAACCCCCGGTTCTGGTCCCTCCAAGCAACGGAGAATCCCTCCTCCTATATATAGTGGCTACCACGCAAGTGGTTAGCGCCGCCTTAGTAGTAGAGCGGGAAGAAGAAGGGCACAGCTTCAGGGTGCAGCGCCCTGTATATTTCATCAGTGAGGTATTATCCGACTCTAAAACCTGCTACTCCCAAATCCAGAAACTCCTATACACCATCCTCATCACCAAGAGGAAGCTATGCCACTACTTTGAGTCACACCCTATGACAGTAGTGACATCGTTCCCCCTTGGTGAGGTCGTCTGTAGCTAGGACGCTATGGGAAGAACCGCAAAGTGGGCACTCGAGCTGATGGGTCAGGGCATTTCTTATGCCCCCCGAACAGCGATCAAATCTCAGGTACTGGCTGACTTCATCGTGGAGTGGACCGAGGTCCAGATGCCACTAGTAGTCGTCGATCAAGAGTACTGGATAATGTTTTGACGGATCGCTGATGAAGAAGGGCACCGGAGCAGGACTAGTTTTTGTATCCCCCCTTAGGGTCCGCATGAGGTACATGGTTCGGCTCCATTTCCCCTCATCAAACAATACTATAGAATACGAAGCGCTCATCAACGGCCTACGAATCGCCATCGAGCTAGGCATCCAACACCTCGACGTCAGGGGCGACTCCCAGCTGGTCGTCAACCAGGTCATGAAGGAGGCATGCTGCCACGACGCCAAGATGGAGGCATACTATCAAGAAGTTCGATGGCTGGAGGATAGATTCGATGGCCTCGAACTCAATCACATTCCAAGGCGCCTCAATGAAGCAGCCGACACGCTCGTGAAAAACAGCGTTCCGGCCGAGAGCCAGTCTTGGCAGGCATCTTTGCCAGCGATCAACACAAACCCTCGGTATGCTACGTGGGGTCGGAACAAGCCGACGATGGCCCATCTAGTCCGACCCCAGGGGCCGATCCACCAACTGCTCTGCCCAACCCCGAGGTTATGGAGCTTGAAGAGGACCCAGCAGCGGAGTCCTGACCCCCCCCAACGACTAGAGAATGCTTTACCTCGACTACCTCCTCTGCGACATACTACCAGCGGACAAGATGGAAGCCCGATGGCTTGCGCGTCGTGCCAAGTCCTTCGTTCTTGTAGAGGGCGAGCTCTACAAATGGAGTCACATTGGGATCATGCAACTCTGTATCCCTAGCGAACAAGGAAAACTTCTGCTGAGCGATATCCACGATGGAGTCTGTGGTCATCATGTCGCACCAAGGACCTTGGTTGGGAAGGCATTCCGACAAGGCTTCTACTAGGCCCACCTGCAGTAGCCGATGCTGAGCAAATTGTACGCACCTGCGAAGGGTGTTAGTACTACGCTCGGCAAAGTCACCTCCCAGCCCAGGCACTCTAGATGATCCCCATCACGTGGCCCTTCACGGTCTGGGGGCTCAACCTGGTTGGGCCACTCAAAAAGGCACCCGGGGGCTTCACCCTCCTGCTTGTCACCATTGACAAGTTTACAAAATGGATTGAAGCTCGACCAATATCCACGATCAAATCCGAGCAAGCTGTGCTATTCTTCCTCGACATCATCCATCGCTTTGGAGTACCGAACTCGATCATCATAGATAATGGCACGTAGTTCACCGGTAGGAAATTCATTCGATTCTACAATGAACAACACATCCGGATCGATTGGGCAGCCATCGCGCACCCCCGGATGAACGGGCAGGTCGAGCGCGCAAACGGCATGCTCCTGCAAGGCCTTAAGCTAAGAATTTTCAACCGGTTGAACAAGTTTGGCGCGCGCTGGCTCGCTGAGCTTCCGGCCGTACTCTGGAGCCTGAGGACAACTCCTAGCTGAGCCACTGGCTACACACCCTTCTTCATGGTCTACGGTTCCGAGGCTGTTCTCCCAATGGACCTTGACTATGGAGCACCAAGAATCAGAGCATACGACGAATAGGGGGCCGAGACATCTCACCAAGAGGCCATGGACTAGCTGGATGAAGCCCGCGACATCGCCCTCCTCCGTTTGGCTAAGTACCTAGCAGGCGTTGCGAATGGTACCATAGCCGACGGGTGTGGGGTCGAGCCTTCGATGTCGGGGACCTTGTCCTCCGCCTTGTACAGAGCAACAAGGACCGCCACAAACTCTCCCCACCCTGGGAGGGGCCCTACGTCATCACGGAAGTACTTCGCCCGGGCGCCTATAGGTTGAAAACCATCAACGGCGAGGTCTTCACCAACGCCTGGAACATTGAGCAGCTACGTCGTTTTTACCCTTAAATAAATGCATGTTTCTTCCTTATCAGTTTTTGTCATTACAAAACCTCGATCCTTAGTGACATCTGACCCCTGCAAATTGCGAGGGGTTAGACCTCACTCGGGGGCTGACATGAATACTACAAGTACACTTGCAAAAACTTCCTGTGTTGTATTTGTAAACATTCTCTAAGTTTTTCGTTCTTCTCATAAACAAGTCCTAAGGACTAAGATTTTGGGAACACATTCTGAGTATAACTAGTAGGACTAGTGGGAGATCCATGCCCTAGAGGCTGCGACCTCTTTGCTCACCAGCAGTGATCAGAATTCATTCGCCCACACCCCTAGTTTCTTACGACTTAAACCATGGGAAGGGTCGGAGGGCACGAAAACCTTTTTTACAGAAAGAGGAAGCTGAAAGGCCGTTTGCCGTAACAAAAGATGAAAATTTGTTCATTTTTGCACAAATTCGCCACTTACAAAGTGATTTCATTACAAAAAGGACTAATATACTTGTAAATTTAGAGGACTAGTTTACTTGGGGGCTCCCCCACAAATTTATTCAATTATAGTCTCTGCCTAGCTTTACTACAAGTACTGCTACGGTCGCCGTGCCATGCTCTTCATCGGCAATGCCCGGGGCATGTACATGGGCCAGTGCATCTACTGCGGCCGCCGCACCACGCTCTCCATCGGCGGTGTCCTACCACTTCATGGGGTCCTCGAAGGCGCCGTCACCTGCAGCGTCAAGCTCCACGCAGGCAAATGTAGCGCCACCACCGGGGCGTCCAGGGACTATGACATTGTCGTCAGCCGCAACCCCGACAGTGACGCCTCCGTTGGGGCGTCCAGGGACTATGACATCATCGTCAACCGCAACCCCAATAGCAACGCCTCCACTGGGCATCCAGGGACTACACCATCATCGTCAGCCACAACCCTGACAATGACGTTAGGGCAGGAAATGCCTCCCGCCAAAGGAGGGACACAACGAACGACGGCAAAGTCGACGACATACGGCGCCCTCCATCGCTCCTTCTCCTTCGGTAGCAGCGACTCCTCAGCAAGGGCGGCTCGCACCATCTCATCTACGTTGGATGACCTCTGGCTCGACATCACACTCCAAATTCATGAGTGGATCTATGAGTTTTCTCTCCCCCTAGCATCACCCTCTCTTACTTAGGAACCGAGGCATTCGGTGGAAAGGAATGAGGAAAAGGGGTGGCGGCTCAGAGGTTGGCAAGGAGGAGGGACAAAAACTCTTCCCCCCCCTATTTAAAGAAGGGGCTCAGCAGCTGAGGAAAGGCGAAAGGTTCGGCCGAAAAAGATCTCTGCCTTCCCCTATTCAATACAAATGCGAAATCAATGCTGGCAGGAATCTAAGGTGACAGCGCCGGAAATGACGGGACACGCTCTGATCGATAGGATGCCGCCTGGTAAGCCAGAACATCACCCGGGCATGGCCCACCACTAACGCGCCCCGGATGCAAGAGCCGGGGCACACTCACCTATAGGCGACTCTCCGCTTCCCCAGGCAGGACCAGGGACGATCCAACAATGGAACCTCCATCCAGGGGAAAGCCCAACAGGCCCCCTAGGTTGATCGGTTAGCCCAGGCAAAACAACAAATGACCGACCGTAAGATAAGCACCCTTGTTTATTTACTTTAAGTATTGAATTTTTACCATGATTCCGACCCCAGCAACGGCATGGCCACGGACATCGCTCGGGGGCTGCCGAGGGCGCATGTTTGTTTAAACACCCTCTTAGCCCGATCCCTCCTTACATTTGGGAAATCAATGGGGCATGGCATGTGGAAATTTAATGGTGAATGCAACTAGGCAAACCACCGGGCCCTACGCTCCGTCGGCTACGGAGTCTTTTTGGTTCACCAGCATAATCGCGTTCATAGTTCCTCACACTGCTAGCCTTGGCTCCTACCTTCCCGAAAGGACTCTAGAGAGGTCCACCTGTAGAGTCCCTCCCTTCAGGGGGAAGCTGGTAGGTCACTTAAAAATCAATCACAAAAACAGAACTAGCAATACTTATGCAGCTTACGCCGGCCTCGTCGGAAACATCGGACCCAAAAACCTGTCTCGAACACATCTGGTAGTAGCTTCCTGTCACTCGTGCTACCAAGGTAACGTTACCAACCCCGCCTTTATTTCGATTAAATTATACATTGAAACATTACATATACAAAACGTTGCATCCCAACAGCTTCGTGTCGCGTCACAAAACGGCCGTCGCCTCATTCGATATGGGTGGCAGCAGGCTGAGGTTCGAAGGCCGGCCCGCAAAGGGCTCGAGGCTGCCTCGTGCCAAATAGAGCCAGGGAGAAATAACTGAGACAAGCCCAGCGGCCTTGCCCGACCCCGCTCAGAAGCGGACAGGGACGTCTCAACCTTTTCTCGTTCGATTCTAACCCCGAGCCAAACCCATAGAATCTCCATCGAGGAGAGGCCATCAGGCCACCTGAGCATATCGAATGGCTCGGGCATCTACCGGGAGGATGGGTTAAGAAGTTGTGGAATGCCATCAGAGGGCTCTGCCGACCCCATCAGCAAATGATGGACACAGGATTCCACACTGAACGTACCCGTTAGCGAGCTCATTGAGCACAACACTCAAGCCACTGAGGCAAGTGTTGTTTACTCAGCCCCTCCGATTATGAAAGTCGACGACGGGGTAACACGCGAATTATGGCCGACCCCTATCAGACCCTAACAAGGCCTGGGGGCTCAAGCCGCTCGATACAGGGACACAGGTTCTAAGGCCCCCCTTGCCGAGCCCATAGAGTCCCCATTTGGGGAATTCTATTGGAAGGTAGAGTGGGGAATAGTGCAACACCATCCAAGAACTTCAATGACCCTATCACAAAAACCATGAAATGGGATTCCATCTGAATGTTCCGGTCTCCAATAACACCCGACCCCAGCAAATGCAAGGGGTCGGACATTACTCGGGGGCTGGTTAAGGTACGGCTACCTCCCTTCCTCTTTTTGAAACAATCATTACATCAGATTCCCTCCTCACGTCAAGACCAACGGCAAGATTCGGAGGAACAGATTGGCAAGACCGCAAAAACCAAATGACCAGACGGCTACGGAAGAAAGTGAAATCTAACAAAACGAAATTACGAAGCAAAATTCAATGCCTTCTCCATCTCATCCAGCTCAGGATCTTCATAAACAAGGCGTGAAGCCTTGGCTCATCACCTTCAAATTGATCTCCCGATCATAATGAGAATGGGCGTCAGCAAAGGCTTGGGTGATCCCGGCATGAAAGGCATCTTCCTCAAGTTGGCCCACCCACGCCGTGATACCTACGGCACGAGCCACGAGCGGGCTGGTCTCCACCGGCTCCACCACCTTCAGGGCATCAAGGACCACCCCGACCGCAGCTTGCAGAAGATCATGCTCGTCGCTCTCAGTCTGAAGGGTCCTTCGCACATGGGCAAGCTCCTTTTCTAGCTTGACGGAGACGTTCTCGGCGACTCAACCTTCGGCTCACCGTGTCACCAAGATCCGCCCGGAGGGAGTGGACCACCTCGACGTCCTCGTCTGCCTTCTACTGAAGGGCCTGTGGCCCTACTCTCGGCCTTCCGCCTAAGATCCCGCTCCATCTCCAGCTCCTTTAGGACCTCGACAGCCCGCTTACTAGCCTGGGCATCCTTCTCGAGCAGCTTGTCCCGCTCCTTCAGAATCCTAGGGCCTCTTCCTCTTCTAGCTTCACCCTCGCCGATAGGTCCACGAACATCCCATGGATCTCCTTCGCGTCCTGACGCGTCTCGGCCTCCTGCTCCTAGGGCGGCAGCAAGCTGCGTGGCCATATCTGCTCGCAGCCGGGCCTCCTCAGAAAGGTGATCCCACTCCACCTTCTACTCACTGAGGAATAGGGATTTATTCCAACTACGAGCAACGAGAATCTGAAGAAGAAGAAGACCGGTATCAGAAATACGAAAACACAAAAACATGCGAAGAAAGAAGAAAACCAAGTGAATACCTGGGTAGTAGGAATAACGATCTCACGCAGGGCTCCTCTAGCCTGGTCTAGGGCATCCAGCATGGTTGAGATCCCGACATCAAGACCCTCCCGCTCCATGCTCTCGGCATGATCCTCGAGCGAGAAAAGAGCCGACGTCGGATCCTGGGCGGCCATCCACTGGAGCGGCGGCTCCCCCCGCACGGGGGAGCGGCTGCCTCCCGACAAAGGGGCCGAAGGTGGCTCCCTCCTGATCCTATGCGGCACCACCGCCATGCCCGATGACCCTCCGGCCATGTCCGCCTGCATCCGGCCCGCCTCGTCCGCCACGGCCTGGGCCACCGGGCTTGGTACGGTCGTGGCCGCTTCCACCTGGGTCTCTGGCGGCACGGACTGCACTGCGCCCTCAAGCACCACCTCCGTCGGTGATACCAGACCCATGGCCGGCTGTACCACGCCCGCCACGGATGATGCCGCCTGCTCAGCAACCACCGAGGGCACGGGCGCCACCATAGGCATCGTCGGATCGACCAACACGGCTCCAACATCGGCACCACTCCTGCCCAAAACAGGGGCGACGCCGGGCAGCGCCATCCGTCCCACCTAAATGGCGAGGCTCTTCTTAGGCGCCAGCCCCAGGGAGTGACCCGTCCACAAGAACCTACACAAAGGTAAAAGCCATTAGATCAAAATAGAAAGGGAAAAAGGATGAAAATAGGGGAACCAGCGGCTTACGCTGATGCCTTCGGTCGGCGAAAGCGTTTTGGGGATGGATCCCTAGATCCCTGCCCCGACTCGTCTAGGCAGGACCGTTTTGAGCCTACCCCCTGCTCTACGGCAGGGGGACTCATCTCCCTTACCTCATGGGGCACGGCACCAGAGCCTGCTCCCCTCCACCATTTCATGGGGCGTGGCACTAGAGCCACTCCCCTCCACCATCGCCTCGGGGTCGGCAGCGGCAGGCCTGCCTTCCCCCATCCACCGATCCTCGACCGCACGTCGTGCGAAGCAGCAGACTCTCCGACCTCCACCGACCTCCCCGACTCGCTTCCCTCCAGCGTGGAACAGGAAGGGTCCCTGCATGAACGGGTGGGCACTTGTCAGCGTGTCCTCGTCCTCTAGGATGCCCCAAGCCCACGACTCCGGAGCCTCTTCAATAAGGTGCCCGGTGTACCTCGGCAGGGTGGCACTCACATCATCCCTGACATAAAACCACTAGTGAGTACCAGTCCCTTATTGGAGGTCGCCAGATGCATGAATAGGTAACCCCTCAATCGGGTATGGCGCAGATGAACGCTGGCACATCCCATCGACATGTTCACATCCTTCCCCCCAATCTTTCTCTTCGACAAACTAACGGTAAAGAAATACCGCCACAGATCAAAATGGGGATTGATCCCCAGGAAACCCTCGCACAGGGCAACAAACGCCGCCATATGTTGAACCCTATTGGGAGTTAGAGGCTATAGCTCCACCTCATAATAATCCAGCAGCCCCCAAAGGAATCTATGCGTGGGTACCGCAAATCCTCGCTCATGGAAGATGGCTGAAAGACACGACATACCCTTCGGGCGGCGCCGGCTCACCCTCGTCACCAGGTAGTAGCCACTCCTGGACGGCTGGACAGTGGACGGAGAAGGCCATGGTGGACGAGGCCCTCCAAACGCTGAGAGGTGATGCTAGATCTGCCCCACAACTCCATTAAAGCAATTGGGGAGAAAGGTGGACGCGAGCTCGACGGCGGCTACAAGGCAGGCGCAAGCTTGATGGTGGTTGCAACACGGATGCAAGCCGGTCGACGGTGGTGGTGCGGGCGCAGGAGGCTAGGACGATTGGCAGCGGATGTTTCAGACGCAAAGGCAAGGGAGCGAAATATGGAACCTTGGGGGTGAACCCCGTGGTTTTATAGGGGCGATGGACGTGAGAAGGGCAACCGTCCGCCTCGATCTCCGGGCCTGCCACGCGCACCGCCACGTCACGTCACGAGACACGCGCCCGCAGTCCCTATCCTCTCCCACCAAAAATCAGGGTGGACAGTTCGCCTTCCCCAGGCGAATCCGGACTCTCTACCCACCTGGGAAACACATGCCATGAAGACTTTTTCCCCTTTGGCCCACCTAGGGCCTAGAAGCTCGGTGGCTGGCCCAACTGAGGACAGGTCCGCAAACAATCCGAAATCAAGGGCGCAAGTATTGCTGGGATCTCGGTCCATGGTCAAGCCCTAGTTAGGTCAGCCCTGAATGAGATCCCCACGAACGGGATACCATGACCCCCTCGAAAAAATATCCAGTTGACAAAAAAACCAAGCCTTTCAGCATCACCCGCGAAGGGCTCGATACTACCCCCTGGGCGACTCTACTCGAATCCCCTAGGGGCTCGGGGGCTACACCCATCGGTGCGCTCGCGCGCACCCTCTGGCACAGTAACTCCGACGGAATCAAAAACACCCCCAGGCGACTCTACTCGAATCACCTAGAGGCTCGGGGGCTACTGTCGGGGACCTAATACCAGGGTACCCCAGAAGGTGGAACCAATAACCACCAAACGTTAAAAACTTCTGGACAGATAAGGGCGCCATTGCGTCCCTTGCTCGAATGACAAGAGTTTGGTTCTGCCTCACCCGATGCCTTTGGGATAGCTCTGCCTCTCCCGAGGGCTAAGGGCTAGTCTCCGTCTTGTCCGACACCTTTTGGGCGGGCTCGGTCTCGCCCGAGGGCTAAGGGCTAGTCTCCGCCTCGTCCGACGCCTTTGGGGCAGGCTCGGTCTCGCCCGAGGGCTAAGGGCTAGTCTCCGCCTTGCCCGACGCCTTTTGGGCCAACCTCGCCTCGCCCGAGGGCTGAGGGATAGACTCCGCCTCGCCCGACCCCTGAGGGGCGGGGTCGGTCTCACCCAAGAGATAAGGACTGGTCTCTTCTTCACCCGATGACCGAGAACGAGCCTCGCCCTGCTCGATGTCTAAAGACTGGTTTTGTCTTACCTGACAACTTCTCCCTGTTCCCTCAAGATGATGGGTACAGGGCAAGACAAGACGTTCGGGTCAACCACGGCTTCAAGGACCATACCCTGTGCCCTAGCAGGACAGGTACTACCAGGGAACGACGGGACAGGTGCTTTAGACCCTTCCGGGTGCCGTAGAGCCTGAAAGGTATTACAGGTGCGTGCTCCTCGCCCGGTAGAGTTGTAGGCGTCGCCTTCAGCTCTGGGACATGGAACCCGACGAAGATATACGATAACCACTACACTCTAGAAAAGGATTTGCGATCTCCACAAATGACGAACATGCCATCACCATGTTATGGACCTAAGGGAGCGGCGCCCGCTTCCTGACCCCTTGGGTCCATCAAATCAAAGGACCTTGCCCACAGCGCTGTTCCGGACTCCGACCCCGCGTCCCTCCAACAGAGACTCATAGGAACCAGAAGGTGTGCGGAGCAAGGCTGGGCGAGGTTCATAAGTCAAAACCACTGTACTACAGCCCATACCCTACGCATGGCAGTATTCTGTAACCATCCTGACATTGTATAGGGGTATCAACAGTATTGTAGGCGCTTATCATCCTTCGCACCCATCAGAATGAGAAGAGGCTGGGTAGACGTGAGCCACAAGACTAGGTAGAGTACGCATCCTAAGCCCTCACCCTTGTAAAGCCAGCCCCTTCATCTATAAAAGGGGATGCGCTTCCTCCAACAGGGGACCGACTTTTGACGCTATAATACACAACACTCACACAGTCAAGCTGCGATCAAGCTCTTGGCCTCCTTTCAACCCTTCCATCAGAGACTTGGGACCAGTCCCTCTCTCAATCATTTGTACCCCCTACTATGAACTGTTTTCGGTGCTAATAACACGAGCAGCAACAAACTAGACGTAGGGACATTCAGCCCGAACCAGTATAAATCTTGTGTCCTTTAGCGCACCATCCGAGCCTAACGCGCACTACTATAAATTTACTTGCCGGTGCTTGTACGAAACTCCGACAACATAATTACAAAAAACATAGTAATACATGTATTAGAAATATATGCAAAAATGAACAAAACATAATTATAAAAAACATAGTATTACATGTATTAGAAATAATCTTCATGATTGAGATTAGCTGGATCATAGATCTCGTCATCACTATCAACATTGTCCAACTAATCAACACTATCTGAAGGAGGAATGTTGTCTTCATTGTCATTGCCTAAATGTAATCGCTCAAGCATTTGTATATCCTTCAGATTTCGCACCTCGTCTCAAGCATCCTCGTCATCATCCCTTTCATTGTCTACTTCCATTCCTATCTCTTCGGTTAAGTCTATGTCAAACCTCTCTTGTAGCCCCTTTTCTTGATAGAACTCTCCATCATATGTGTTTGGGTTGAAGTTGTAATCATCATCGTTTGGGATAGATAGTTTACCGTGTGGCGATACTTTGTGCACAATAGACCAACCCTTAAGATGCTCAGCGTCTTTGCATGCGTATGACGTATAATAAACCTAGACGGCCTGTTGAGCTACAATGTAGACATCTTTTCCTGGATAGACGAAATCCTATCGAATCTCGACTAGACCAAGCTTAGGGGTCCGTCTCATTACTCCAGGATGAAACCAGTGGCATTTGAATATGACAGGAGTAAGAGGTTTGGAACCATAGAATGATAGTTCGTAGATTTCTTCAATTCTTCCATAATAGTCGAGTCCATCAGTGCCGGGCGTAACAACTCCGCTGTTTGTGGTTTTTCGATTGGGCCAACTCTACTCGTAGCTTGCTGTGTGAAAATGATATCCATTCACGTCATAACCGGTAAATGACTTGACCCTAACGACACAACCATTTGCAACCTGTCTCAGCTCGTCACTTATAGGCGTATCAGTTTGGGCTTTCTGTTTGAACCAATAAATGAAATTGGGGCTCTCTAGTCCCGCACCCTGTGAAAGAAGGCTATCATTTTCTTGTATGATAGGTTGCCTTGATCCATGCTAGGATTGACGAAGAAATTCCCTGTACCAACGAGAAACAAGGGGGTTGGATAAAGAAACAAGGACATACGGTGAAATGAAACAAGTTTGTTCAGAACTTACCCAATGAACGGCTGCACCTCGACAAGGTTGGTCAACACATATAGCATGATACTGTGCCACTCTTCATTTTTCAATTGCTTAGTGGTCGATGCACTTGCGTTTCTGAGTTGCCCTTGGAAAAGGCTGAGGTTCGATTCATTTTCGCCAGCATTGTAACGAGGGGGTGGATTATAAACGCTAGGAAGGTTCTCAGTGTAGTATTTCTCTGTGAAGTTCGACACCTCCTCTAGAATGTATGCCTCTGCAATGGAAGCCTCAATTTTGGCTTTATTTCTACATTTTTTGCGAATAGTCTTCAGACATCTCTCGATTGGATAGCACCAATGGTTCTGCACGGGCCCCCCATCCATGCCTCATACGGGAGGTGCACAATCAAATGCTGCATCGGCAAGAAGCAGCCGGGTGGAAAGATCTTCCCCAACTTATAGAGCAACATGGGTGCCGCTTTTTCCAAGTCATCAATGACGGTCCGAGAGAGCTCCTTGGCACAAAGCTAGCAGAATAAGTAGCTCAACTCTGCCAGCACTTGCCAGACATGCTCCAGGACATAGCCTCAAACCATCAGCCGGAAGAAGCCGCTCAATCCATATGTGGTAGTCATGACTCTTCATCCCGTTGACTCACAGAGTGCCTAAGTTCACTCCCCTCTTTAGATTCACTGCATACCCATCAGGGAACATTAGCGTCTTGATCCATTCAAGTACTTCCCTCCTTTGGTCCTTTTTCAAGATGAAATCGGCCTTAGGCCTCCTCCATGTCTTGCCATGACTAGGAGGCTGCATCTCTTGATTTGGTCTATCGCACAACGTTGCCAGGTCCACTCTAGCCTTAGGGTTGTCCTTAGACTTTTTAGTGTCCATGAGTGTTGCCCAAAGTGCCTCGACGACATTCTTTTCAGTGTGCATTACATCAATGTTATGTGGCAGAAGAAGGTCATCAAAATAGGGGAGCCTCGTCATGCCCGAGATATGAGTCCACATATGTTGCTCACCATATCCCACAAAACCACCTTCTTCATTGGGCATGAGGGCATCTATCTGAGCATGAACCTCGACACCAGTCATCATTCCCGATGCAGGGTTTGTCACTTTGACACCTTTTGTAAAGTTCTTAATGTCTTGCCTGAATGGATGGTCAAGAGGTAGGAATTGATGATGTCTGTTGAACGACGAATACTTGCCACCCTTCTGCAACCAAATGAACCTCACACCTTCCTTGCATATTGGGCATGGGAACTTCCCGTGAACACACCAGGCGCAGAATATCCCATACGATAGGAAGTCATGCAGGAAGTAGTGGTACCAAACGTGCATTTTGAAGGTTGTCTTTGTAGCTCGATCGTATGTCCATACCCCTTCGTCCCAAGCACGAACCAATTCATCAAACACGGGCTCTATGAACACACCCATATTACTCCCTAGGTGTCTAGGAATTATCAACGACAAGAATACATTATGTCGTTGAAAGGAGACACCGGGGGGGGGGAGGAGATTAAGGGGGATAACAAAGACGGGCCAACATGTGTATGGGGCAGCCATCATTCCATAAGGATTGAACCCATCTGTTGCCAGCATGACACGTACATTACGAGCCTCATCTGCTTTGTCACGATGTTTGTCATTAAAGCGGATCCAAGCTTCACCATCGGATGGATATACCATCTTGTCAGGATTGTACCGTTTGCCATTTTTGTGTCATATCATCTGTTTCGTGGATTCCTCGGTCATGTATAGCCGTTGGATCCTTGGTAGGAATGGAAGGTACCGTAGGATTTTCATGGGGATCGTAAGTTGCCTCTTCTGGCCATCATTAGAGTCTACCTCTAGGTACCTAGAGGATTTACACTTTGGACATAACTTTGCATGCTCGTGTTCTTTCCTAAATAGGACGCACCCCTTCGAACAAGCATGTATCTGCTCATACGGCATCTTAAGTGCACGAAGGAGTTTCTATGACTCGTACATGCTCTTTGGCAGAATGTGGCCCTCCGAAAGCAGGGTGCCAATCACGGCCAACATCTTATTGAAGCCTTCTCGACTCAAGTTTAACTTAGACTTCAACCCCATTAAGCATCCAATGGCATCCAGTTGAGACACCGTTGACCGATCGTGAAGGGGTTTCTGTGCCGAGTCCATTGTGTCACAGAACGCCTGTGCCACTGCCTCCATCTCCTCCTTCTCACGTCCCTCATCGAACTGTCCTTGGTGAAAGTCATCTAACATGTCTGCTACCCCCGCATCAGCATCAAAAGCCTCCACCCGTGGTCTCACCACCTCCTCTCTCATATGATGGGCTTCACCATGGTGGACCCACCGGGTGTAGTCCGGCGTAAATCCATTCTTCACAAGATGTTTACCCATTTCCACCTTGTTTACCGTTCTCCTGTTTCCACATTTGCTGTAGGGACACAAAACTAGGCAATGTCCTTTAGCAGCCTTGCCAAATGCACTGTTTAAGAAAGCATCGGTCTTGTTTATCCATTCCGTGGTGTAATCACTCTGACTTCTCTAGCCCGTGTACATCCACTGACGGTCATCCATCCTCTAACATATGTATCAGCGAGTAATGTAACCATCAATTACATCTACATGGTGTTCCTACTGTCTAATAGGTGAGGATATGTCCTAATCCCACCCGCGGATGCGTAGATGAGGTTAGTTTCCATGCTCTACTCCTATCCGAGATAGAATTTCGGCAGCACCTCCCCGATGTTCTCTAGATACACGTCCTGCCAAAGAATAGTGCGTATCCGGAGAACAATAGGGAGGTGATGTCGAAACTCTGTCTTGGACCAGAGCAGACCATGGAAACTAACCCATCTACGCATCCACGGGCTGTCCAAAAAACATAGACAATCCTAAACAGATACGGTCATAGATATGCAAAGATCTGCATACCTCCAACCGTATCTCTTTCGAATGGGAGACGCCTAACTGGGTTATGTGATCTACGACAATGATACGAAAAGAGGGGTTATACCTAGGGTGGCAGCAGAGTCAGGCTAGCGGGGCCGTGGCGGGTCGGTGCAGTGGTGAGGCGACGCGGTGCAGGCAGACCGGCATGGCGACGGGAACTCCGACTCGGCTCTGATGGGCTCTTCTCTACAAAAATGGAACAAAAACTGTCATTTAAAAAAAAATTCGACAGAACCTCCCCTGCACGGTGAGGTTTCCAAAACCTATAAAAAACAACGGCACGATGGCCGACAAGCACATATGTCTCAAGAGAAGCCATGTAGTTTGGATATCAATCCATGCAGAAGAATATATCCAAGTAGTACCACTACTTCTACTACTACTTCCACTATTGCTACTACTACTACTACCACTAGTTCTACTACTACTACCACTACTTCTAATACTACTACTACCACTAGCACTACTACTACAACTATCACTACCACGACAACAAAAGAGAGAGGGCATACCTGACGGGCGCCGGGGGTAGGGGCGGGCGACGTCGGGGTCGGTGTTGGGGTTGCCGGAGTCGGGAACGGGGTCGGGCACGGGCGGCGTCGGGGCGGGCGGTCCATGGTGCGCGGCCGGGGGCAGGGCCGGCTCCTACTCCTCCTCCTCCTTCTCCTCCTCCTCCCTCCTCCCCCCTCCTCCTCCTCCTCGCCTCCTCCCCTCCTCCTCCTCCTCCTCCCCTCCTCCACCCGCCGACATTGGCGGGTCGGCGTGGGTGAGCTGGACACGCTCGCCCACACACGGGCGCGGGGCGCGGGGGCTGGCGGGGACGGGGGCAGGCGCCGGCGCTCGGCGCGGGGAGGGGATGCGGTGGGCGGCGCGCGGCGCGGGGAAGGGCGGCGGCACGCGGCATCGGCAGTGGCCCGGTGGTTGACGGGCGCGTGGGCAGCCTGGCGTCGTGGTGGCGCGGGCACGTGGGCGGTGGCGGGCGGACTGGCGGCGCGGGCGGTGGCGGCGTGGGCACGCGGGCGGTCGGGCGGCGGCGACGTGGGCGGTGGCGCGTGCGTGTGTACGTGTGTGCGGGGTGTTTGGGCTGACCCAGCCGACGGGGTTAAATCCCCCCTTTGTCGAGTGCCCCCGATCTAGCACTTCGTTTGCACACAAGTTTGTAACCATCGTACGCAAGTTCGCGGTCATGTTTCGTGTCCCGGTTTGTAAGCATCGTACATGACAACGTGCAAGAAATCTTTAGAAATTTTTATCATAGCCTCCACATACGATATCACGACATCTCAACAAGTTTCATGATTTTCGGACTTCGTTTGCTTTATATAGAATTTAAAAACACTTCGCACGTAAGTTCGCAGTCATGTTTCGTGAACAAGATGTCCGAAATTTTGGGTCCGTTCCTGGATACGGCCTCACACTATACTCAGTAACATGACTATCATTTTTTGAATCATTAAATTTTATTATTTGTACCACGTGCAGTTCAAATTTATATTTTTCGAAAAAATTCAAGTAAACGAAATAAAGTAACTAAATATATCAAAAAGCCATAAAAATCCCTAAATTCTAACGAGGAGTTCCTGGTACTTTAAAAGGGCTGCACAAAAATTTTGGAGGCCAAAAACAAAAAAAAAACTTTACCGAGGGCTGAGGCATGGCACTCGGCAAAAGGGGTCTTTGCCGAGTGCCAAGAATAAGGCGCTCGGCAAAGAGGATTTTTGAATTTTTTTTTAGAAATTTTTCTCTTTGCCGAGTGCCTTCACAGGGGCACTCGGCAAAGACATTTAAAAAAATATTGAATCTTTGCTGAGCGCCGTGTCAGGGGCACTCGGCAAAGTATTTTCCAAAAAAAAAAATCTTTACCGAGTGCCTAACAGCAAGCACTCGGCAAAGAAGGACGTGGCCGAACACCCTTACACGGGGCAGCCTATGCCGAGTGCCGCGCTTTTGCCGAGAGCCTGACACTCGGCAAATAAGTCCTTTACCGAGTGCCCGGCACTCGTCAAAGAACTATTTGCCGAGTGCGGCACTCGTCAAAGAACTATTTGCCGAGTGCGGCACTCGGCAAAGAAGGTCTTTGCCGAGTGCCCGATTTTTGACACTCGACAGAGAAGTTTGCACTCGGCAAATGTCCTGTTTCCAGTAGTGAGAGTTCTAATTGGTTTGTTATGCCATCTGTGATCTGAACTCATGAGTCACACTCGTATGAGTTAGTATAGCACGTATCGAGCTAAATAACAGAGTTATACTCTAAAATGTATTAGCACATATGAGGCAGAGGTGCATATTTTGTTGCAACACATAGGTAGTTTTACTTGAAAATAATAAACATTATGATTCGTAGGCATATGTCAAGATGGCCGAGTTGGTCTAAGGAGCCAGTTTCAGGTACTCAGAGTGCACACGTACAGCTAGCTTTATATGCATGCATGAAAGAGTCCCAACAGCTGTCAGATACTCAGAGTGATCGATGAAGCATCATGCATTGTTCTTTATCACTAGGATCCTTTGCCTAGATTGGTTGCCTAACTCTGATTCCAAGCAAGCGTCATTGTGAGCCCTTCTTGGTGTTCATCTTCATCAATCATCAGCATGCCCGGCCCTATTGGTCTTTTTTAACACGCACACACTCTCCAGCGTTGCTAGAACTGATAAAAGTCTTGGAATGGAAGCATCCACAAGACGTGGTGTTCAGGTATCTGAAAGCTAGCATCGATCGCCGGTCTGACTTCTCGGCAACGGCAGGGAGGATGCCTGCCTTGCCTGCCCTCGCGCGGTGCGTGACAACGACCTGGGACATCCGATCCATACAATATTCCTTGGTGAGCATCACCAGGCCATATATGTGAATAATGATCTCGTTTATGCCAAGTACCTCAGTAATAATCGCCCTGTCCACTTGGGCTTATTTGGCTGATAAGTCGTGGCTGAAAGTACTGTTAGCTGATTTGGTGTGAGAGAAAAATATTCTTCGTTGGTTGAAAAATACGGCTTATAAACTAAACAAGACCAAGCGAACAGGGTGAATGCCAGCTTGCTATCTTATATTATTGTCTTTAAAAAAAGATAAATATAGGGTAACCCAACTTGCTACTAGTATAGAAAAATATATAAGCAAAGGCACATGAATGAAATAAAAGTATGTGAGCTTAGATCTTCGTGGAGAGCTAACTTTATTCTCTCTCCTTCCTACTCAATAAAATATTCTATGAGCTAGCTATTTTAACACTATTGGAGCTATCCTAGAACTCTTTTGCACACCTCGGATCTCCAAAAACCAATGCCTGGGATTGTTGCTTGGCAGACAGCTTTTGCTAGCTCCCAACCAAACAAACTCTTATTATCAATACGTCCAAAAAATTCCTTACCTAGTTATGGTTTGATTGGATTTTGTTTGTAGCATGTGGGTGGAAATCTAATTCATTTAGGGCAGTCCCAAAGCTAGAAATCACATTTAGTTTCTATTGCCATTAATTTACGTAGACACTAATAATGTAGAAACTATGTTTCCAATGGATAGTTTCTACAGGATATTTTTTTTATCTAATTACACATATTCTCTCACCATCATCTACCTATTACATCTCTTCATGTCTTAGTTCTTGTGTAGACATGGTTTCTTATCTAATAAACCATTTTCCCATCTCTCTTCTTTAATTGCTGTGTCACGTCATCTTTTTGCTTAGTTGACACTCCAATTGATGAATATAAAAACCATCGTTTCATGGTTGGAAGTGGTTTTACTTATATTACCGCTGCACTTGTAGTACATCAGTTGGTATGCTGCTCATTATAAAAATTCACGTTGAGGCTTGATGTAAGGTGATTGGCCTTTGTTTATAAAAGTTATATTTTATAAAGTGTATCGCACTGTTTGTATTTATCAAATGGCCTATTAGCTCAGTTGGTTAGATCGTCGTGCTAATAACCTGAAGGTCGCAGGTTCGAGACCTGCATGGGCCAGGACTTTATTTTTGTTTCTTTTTATTTTTTAACTCTATTCTTTTTAATTTTTACCTCCTTTATTTACCCTCTGTCTTCTACTGCTGTTTTTTTCCCTCTATTTTACTTTCAGTTTTGTACCACGTCCCCTTTGTTTACATGGATTTTGTTTTTGTTTCTATTTATTTTTTTACCTCTATTCTTTCTATTTTTTTTACCTCTATTTACTTTCTATTTTGTACCACGCTGACTCCTTTATTTACCCTCTGTTTTCTACTGCTGTTTTTTTTTCGCTCTATTTTACTTTCAGTTTTGTACCACGTCCCCTTTGTTTACTTTATGTTTTTTTCCTATTTCCTCTGTGTACTTTCTATTTTTTCGGTTTCCTATGTGTACTTTCTGTTTTATATAACATTCCCTTTGTTTACTTTCCGTTTCCTATTTACTTTACACCATCCATTTTGTTATTGCGGAACGAATAGAAAAAAATTTATTTGCTCCTACCAATATATATATAAACATAAAAAATCATAAAAAAATGGAACAAAGATCACCTTAAAACGGTGAGTGTTGAGTGGCATGTAAAAATAGCCTAGGTCCTCAATAATATTAACTAAAAAGCGTTTTATACCTATTTTCTCTACTATGCGATCATATATTATTTTTTCCTTTGTTTACTTTTTTGTTTTGCACTACTGTTTCCTCTACTATAATACTGGATAATTATACATTATTTGACCTCCTGGACGAGCCATTGTAATGTTTTTTGATTCTTTTTTATTTATGTTTTCTACTACTTTTTTTTCCATATTATATAATTATAGATTTATACTCTCTCCGCCCTATAATATAAGGGATTCAAGCGACTTTAAAATAAGAAGACTAACAAAAGACCACCTTGCCCCTCGCTAATCAGGATGGAGAGAGTAGTTGAGTTGTTATTTTCTTTAATTAATGCTGGTTGTCTTAGGTGACGCTAAGTATAAAAGGGATCTCAATACTTAACAAAAAAGACAGAGGAGAGAATGGATTGAGGACACATAATACCTTGTGTTTATGTATAGATTTTGAACTTTTGATCTTTTCTATTACAGGACGGAGGGGATATTTGAGATGCCGATTTACAGTGTTGATGTCATGGAGAAGTTAATCAATGTGTTCATGCTAGAGAGGTTTTTTTGTTTCCTTTTGTTTACTTTCTATTTTGTACTGCTGTTTTCTCTACTATACAAGTTAATTATATATTATTTTACCTACCTACCTGCATGAGCCATTTCAATGTTTGCCGTTTACTTTTCTTTTTTACTTTATGTTTTCTACTACTGTTTTTCCTTCTAGGTAATTACATATTATGTTTGACATACCGATTTACATTACATTACTTCTATCATGGAGAAGTTAATCAATGTATTCATGGTAGAGAATTGAACTTTAGGTTTTACCGCATTGAGCCATGTGTTGTCTGCTCATTGCAAAAGGCACTTCAGACTGTGATGGGTCTTGCATGATCTGGTCCTTCAGCTCCTCCTACTGCATGCCTGCTTCATTTGGCATAGGTAGAAACACTCTCCATATGGCACTGCTTCGATAACAACTGTGAAGAGAATGAACTGCAGTCTGAATTCTTGTTGAAAGTCTTTCACCGTTCAGTCTAATTCGCATTGAATAATCATTGTATCACACCTCATAGAATGCTGCAACTGCAACCATTTAGACGTAGATTGATCCAGAGCAACACAGTTCAAGAACTACAAACATCTAGCTAATCAACTCTGAAAATTTGAATTATAGCCAAGCTAACTTTAAAACTTAGAATTAGAATTGGTTGGGGTGTGCCAGGCCTGGCCAACAGTGCAACGGCTAGGCGACACTTGAGAAACCTAGTAGCAAGCTACTATAGTGGATCCTCCCCCATAAAAAATAAATTTAATATCACTGTGAGACGATGTCTCACATACCAGATATTAAACTGATAAGAACAGATACTACACTTGATCTTAGCCAAAAGGCCGAGAAAGGTATGATTTGGCTAGAAGCCCTGTGTCACCTTATATAGTGAGTCTACGCCGCCATGCTTCTTGGTTAGGCGAGCTGGTACTAAACGGGTGAACCGGCTGCAAGCTCCATGGCGGCCATATGTAATAATGGGCCTTCTCTACTTAATTAGGCTCACTAATCCTCCAAGAAAAGTACTAGTTAGGCCAGCCATTAGGACTCATCGAAGCCTCCTAACGCATCGGTCCGAAGGTGCTTGCTTTTCTTTTCTTTTTTTTTCCTTTCCCAAGTAATAGTATTCTATATGAATTACTATTATATTCATTAAACTAGCGACATTTTACCATTAATTGGCATAAACATTCAAGAAACTCTCAAGTTGGTAAGGACGGAACCTTACTTAAACAGGGCGTAATAGCATGTGCATATTTGCTACTACACCTAATACTAAAAGGAGAGATTTTATTTCTCTAAATTTTGATCCATCACACTCTTCCTCCCGGTCTATGTGTCCCTCCACTCCTCCTATTTTACTAAGAATAGTGGTACATGATAAATTCAATATTAGAGTTCTAATTGGTTTGTTATCCCATCTGTGATCTGAACTCATGAGTCACACTCGTATGAGTTAGTATAGCACGTATCGAGCTAAATAACAGAGTTATACTCTAAAATGTATTAGCACATATGAGGCAGTGCATATTTTGTTGCAACACATAGGTAGTTTTACTTGAAAACAATAAACATTATGACTTATAGGCATATGTCAAGATGGCCGAGTTGGTCTAAGGCGCCAGTTTCAGGTACTGGTCCGAAAGGGCATGGGTTTGAATCCCATTCTTGACATGTTTTTTGTTTTCAGCACAGGTCTGCTTTCTTTTCCTGTTTTTTCTTCTCAGTTTTCAGTGCAGGTCAGCTTTCTTTGCTTAATACATGGTCAAACCTTTTCTTTATATAATATATAAAAAGCTTACTTTGTTTAATATTATTTTGTGGGAGGAAATACATATGCTTGGACTTGGTACAAGTTCACACTTCTGTGTCTTCCATTCCAGAAATTATACATAGCAGTACAGCTTGGAAAGGTTTGCAGTTTTCTTTCGTGACACCTTGAACTCGGCACACCCGGAGAGCTATCCAAGTACTGTCCCGTCCCGGAAATCTACAGGAAAACATTGAGCTGGAAGCAGTTTTTTTTTTTTTGCCTCTTATATTAAGTACAGTCGTAGAATCTGTTCGGATACAGACACACACCACCACACACACGCACACCTCACACATACGGTATACGAACAAATCTACAACTATACCTAGACAACGAACACAGCTGAGAGGTACTCGAAGATCATCAGACTCCGAGCGTGGCGGGCACGTCACTTCACCATTATGGTACATCTACGCGAGAGGCACCTGAAATTACTTAGGGAACTACCGTTCCCAGGTGAGACACCGGCGTCGAAGCCAGGCTTCGAACACGGGCGGGCAGCGTGCTCACCTGCACCACTTGCCAACCGAGCCAGAGCTCGTTCTCCAGCTGGAAGCAGTTATAACAGCTCTAAGAAAACAACTTGCGTGCGTGTCTGTCTTGTGTGGATTTATAGGAAACCGGTGCCTTGTTGCATCAGGATCAGCTAAAGTGTAATTTACTTTGTGCAACCCGTGTTCACAGCTTTAAGAATGTGAGTGTGAGTTTTGAACAATCTCAAGATGATATTTAAATACATGATTATCTTTTGCATGAGTAAGCATGCATGGCAGCTTATACCCTAGTGCCGGTTGCTGTCATTTCTGGCCTTTGTGTTATTCACCATTAATTTGACTTGTGAACACTTATGAATTGTGAGCTCAACTGCGCAAATCTCATGTTCATGGCTTAAGCCGGCACATTATAAGTTAGAGCAGATTAAAATTCACTTTACAAGGATCCTATGCCTGTTGTTGAGCCACATTCCATGTGCATATTAACAGTGGCCTGTGGCCGTCTCATCTTTTATTATTTTCAAATACAAACATGAATTGTACTGATAATTCATCGGGCGTCCGTCCATCCGGACGCCACTTTCCGGGCCTGCGCGTACAAGTCCAACAGGCCTGCTTACTGTCTATGTGGTATGAACCCGCTAGGGTGAATCCCGATCTTTCGATGAGAGAAGGTGGATAACTCGATTTGGGGATGGAGATGACGTTTACGGCCCGACTACAACCATCCAAGGATGCTGCGCCTTAGCAACCGATACACCACCTCTAATGGTCGTCGTGATCTTGTGGAGCACGATCAACCAAACCACTAGGATAATTCCTGCAAGCAATCGAGGAACAAGCAAGAACAAATAAAACAAGCAACTCAATTGCAAATATGGAGGTGAAAAACCAATCTGAACTCACAAAGTTGGGGTTCTGAATCAAGTAGAACGGATGGTCTAGTCAACACACGCGTCTACAAGGAAGTAGCAATGGCTAAACTTTGAACAAAACAAAATCCAATCTATTTGTGGTAGCTCTAATCCTTATTAATACCTAAGAGGACGACCAGGGGGGTCTTGGTGTCATGCTCCAACCCTAGAACACGTCCTTATTGGACCCGACTTGGTAGAAGGCCCATCGGGACAAAATAAGGCGACACAACACCTTTAACAGAAAAACCTCTCGGTAGTAATTTGATCATTGCGGACGCCTCAGGCAAGATATAGACATGAGTCCAAATCCGTATGAAAATAGACTTCATAAGGATTCCATGGAGTACTTGAACTCCCAAAACGGAGTCCGGATGAGGTCGTGGCGGCCGTCGTAAGTTGGTGCAATGTTGCAGTCCAAATCCAGCCCCAAAACGTGTTGGATTTGATCTCTTTCTTTCCTTGGGCCAAAAGTGACGTGGTGTCCTGGTGGAGGACGTTGGGAATACTTGTACTTGGCCCCCAATCAACTTCTTTGTCCTCCATGCCTTCCGTGTGTCTTTAACACTCCTTTTGATCCATGTATGTATTTCTGAAAATGATAATGAACACACATCATGGTGCAGCATCAATTCATCAAATGTATCAAATACAATCATGGTAAAGGATTGTTTCACCTGTGAATCAAAAGTTGCTAATATGGTTGTATCCAGGCATGTGATGTAGTAGAAACTGTACTGCTTTGTTTTCCCTAGAAATGGAAGAGGACATAGAAGAGAAGCTGCTTCAACGATATGTTCTTGGCTATGGTTTTACCTCTATATATAACGATACAAGCCGAAGAAGTGACGTTGCTGACCTAATGACCTTGCAGACAACAAGAATCAAACTGATAATGCTGTGTCATGCACTGCTTCTGGCCTTCTGCAACGAAACCAGCCATCTCCATGACAAGCATCTCTAACTGCACTGGAGCTTATGATCCACATGTGATGTCTAGGTCAGAGGCGGCAAACTTATCTGCACGAGTGTGTACTTTAATCTCTTATTGAGATTGTGAGATCGGTGAGTAGTCTTGCATCCAGAGTGAAAGAGACGGAAGGAACAGTTGACTTCGCAATTCATGATTCTTCGTGCGCTCGTGCGCAAGCATTGCTGGCATGCTTGGCCTGCCTGCTCTACTTACAACATTTAGAATCTGAATTGTCATTTCTGATACTGCTCCACATACTGTGCAAATTTATTATGCGTTGGGTCTAACTGAATCGCATCATCATGTTCCGAGTATTGGCAACAAGAATCAGCATGGCAGCTTACTCTAGTGCTGGTTACTGTCATATTCCCTGCGTGTTATTCCATCTTCCTGAAACTGGCATGTTATTAGTTGTTGAGAGCAAGATCCAGTTTACAAGGATCTTGTGCCTGTTGTTGAGCCACATCCCATGTGAATACTAACAGTGTCCATCTCATCTGCAATTTTCAAATACAAACATGAACTACTAACTTTTAGATAAATTAGCTCTGACCCGATCATTCTTCTAATGAAGCTCCCAGTTTCTGGTGACTGTTTAACTCTTTGCCTGTCATCCATGGTAAGTTTAAGGAAAATTAAGGAAGAGATCACAAAAAATGACAACATCAGATGGACCAAAACTTTGCTTTGTGGATTAAATTTCTTTCTAGATAGTTTCTCTCATATTTACATAAAAAAATTGATGATCAGCAGATCCTCTAAAAGGTGGATGCTGATCACAGGCTGTCAGACTTTGTATGATCTATCTATAAACTAACACTATTCAGACTCTGCTCTGGATCAATTTCCTGAACAAAGCCGCAACTTCGCTCTCATCAACAATGTACAACTCTAACTCCTGCAATTGCTCCTCACTCACAACTCTCCTCTTCTGGAATGTCTTTGAGACAAGAGACCACTTGCTAGGACTCGGCACCGCCAAGAGATGTGACGATGTTTCTAGCATGGAGACCGCAACCTCTCTGGCTTCAGACAATAGCTTGATGACCCTGCAGTTTTCCTGATCGGCTGCAATGGACTTCTTGCTGATCTTCTTGAATTGTTTCTGTGCTTTCTTCACCAATCTGATGTAGGACTGGATCATGACTTGCACAGCTGCATCGTCTCCTCTCTTGAGAGCCATCTGCATGTCCATGATGCTCATCTTGAGTTCTCCAAAGCTCTCCTGCATGGTGTTGCAAAGATCGAGCAAGCTATGCTATGCATCAGTGAGCAAGCTATGCAATGCGAGATGAAGAGCTGTTACGATGCTGGTAGAGTGGTGGAGGCAGCAGTTGACCTCATTGTTCACGCCTGCTAAACTGTTGCCTGGTTCTGGTGAATCCTCATGCAGCATCACTGGCATGTTCTTTTTTTTGTTTAATTGTAGCGTGTAGCATCTTTGGCAATCTCAAGATGATCTACTGACATGCATTGTAATTTGGTGGCTTTGTGCATATTGTGCTCCTGTTCTCCACAACAAATCATGACAATTCAGTCTAGCGCATTCGTGCATCCTCAAATCACGTATATTGTTTACTTAGCAGTGTTGGTGTCAATCTGGTTGATAAACACTTTAGATGAATTTGTTATGTATCATTCAAGTGAAATCTTGATGAAATTACTCAAATTTTCTTACCTTTGCAGTCACTTTGAAGATCCATGCTCTGAAAAAAAGAAAATAGAAAGAAACATATTAATAACTAATAAGAGAGAGGACAGAAAGATCTAGCAATTCATTTTGGTGGGTCAAATTATGAGTGTATAGCCAAATTATACTCATATACATAGGGTAGAAGTAGATGGCACAGTTTCCTAGGAAATACAATACAACTACTTAAGAGATCCATGTTTTTTAGGAAACAGGAGGGTACCAGCGGGACGGGGGTGCCCCTCCACTTGATGCGGTCCCAGGGCGTCCCCATTCAGCAGATCAGGTTCCCGTCGTCACCGTCACCGCTTCCGGCTTGGATCGCCGGTTCGTCGAAACCCATCTACACGGCGCCCAGTACCCAGCCGCACCTACCGCCGCTCCTGACCACCGGGGTTGTCATGGCGCCCTGGCTCTGGGCGTCCTCAACGGTGGGGTGGACGGCCCCTTGTTCCACGGCGGCAGCCTGATGCCGACGCTCTCCGCCGCATCGCCCTCGCTGGACAGCACGGGCGCGGCGCCCTCGGCCGCCGCCCAAGTTTTACAAGTTGGAGTTCGCCACATACGGTTGGGGAGGCACATCCCTCCACCTCGTTCTCCATCGAAAGTCCTCCGCTCTTCTCTGTGCGGTGCAGACCAGCAGCCGTCTGGCGGGGAGAAGGCGCCACTGGCCGCGAGGGCACCTCCGCTGGTCGCTGTTGCGACCACTTCCAGGTGGCCATACACATGCACCCCTTTTGTCTACATGGTGTCTATGGGATCCAGGAGGCTGTACACATGCAGGTTTTGCGAGCGGATGGTGTCCACCTTATGTTCAGGAGTCAAAAATAAAGAGTCCCAGTCTATTTTAGGTTGAGAATAATAAAATAAGTCAAGATGTAGTGTGTTAGGTTGCAGCTCGAGGACGAGCTACATGTCCAGGTGGGGTGTAGTGTTAGAGTACGTCAGGGGCCTATTGGGCTTGGGTTGGCTGTATAGTCCATTAGTGTTATGGTTAATTAGAGATAATGGTCGTTTACTTAAGGGTCAAGTAAGCCTGGCTTGGGAGTCAAGTAAACATCTCTATATAAGGAGAGGAGATGTATCAATCTAATCAAACAAGAATTAAGAAGAAAATCCTTTCCCTCTTGCTCGACCGTGGGCAAGGCCCCCGGCCAAGCCTCCAGCCACCCTCGTGTAAACAGTGCCCACGGGTACTGTAGCAGCCGCCTCTCCCTGAGCGCTCTCTCCCTCTCAATCCTCCAGCCCCATAACAATTCCACTCAACAGTAAATGCTAAATTATTGGTTTTTTGGAAACGAATCGTGGTAGGAGATAAATTCTCATTGTTTGGAGTTGGCATGTCTTAGCTAGGGAGAGCAAGATCCACTGTAAAAGGATCTTGGGTTTGCTGTTAAGGCACATCTCATGTGAACAGGAATATTATGGCCAACTCATTTTCTCATGCTAATGTTGAATACCAAAACACGTGTATTTCCCTAACAGCTCAAATGATGTTCACCTTAGTTCTAGTTTCGCTGACCTTTGCATAATGCAAAACAAAAAAAGGAATGACTGGCAAGGATGCACACCATAAAGTTAGCCACAAGAGACAGAGACCAACTGCCAACAGGAAATTGACCAAAAACTTTGCCTCTCATTTGAGTATTTTTCTGTACATTTTCTCTCATATATATGTACAAACAAAATTGTTTGTATGATCAGCAAATCCTCTAAAAGGCGGATGCTAATCGCAGGGGGTCAGAGTTGTTGTATGATCTGTCTACAAGCTAAGAGTATTCAGAAGGGACACTCTGCTCTGGATCAATGTCCTGAACAGTGTCCCAACTCTGCTCTCAAGATCAACAATGTCCAGCTCCAACCCTTGCAATTGCTCCGCCTCGCACAGGACTCTTTTCTTTTGGAACGACTTGGAGACAAGTGACCACTTGCTAGAACTTGGCATCGCAATCTGCTTCGACAAGAGATGCAATGTCGATTCGAGGATTGACACAGCAATCTCCCTCGCTTCAGCAACCAGGCTGATAACCCTGCATCCTTCGATGTCAGAAGCAGTCTTCTTGTTGACCTTCTTAAACTGCTTTTGTGCCTTCTTGACCAAGCGCGCATAGCACTGAACCCTGGTCTGGAGAGCCGCGTCGTGTCCTCTTTTGAGAGCCAACTGCATCTCCAGGACACTGGCCTTGAGCTCCACGAAGCTCTCTTGCACGACGCTGCAGAGGTCGAGCAGGATGAGGGAGCGCTCGAGCTCCTCCTCAACTGCCTTCCTCTGGCTGCTGGGCACGCATGTGAGCGCATCTATGTGGATGTAGATGCTCCCGAGCTTGCTCAGACCATCCACCATGGTTTCGATGGTCGCTGAAGGCAGAGAGATGGCTGCTTTCAGGCTCAGAATCTGTTCCGCAACATCGTTCTCGCTGGAGCAAGGGCTTGAAGGCATGCTGGCAGATCTCAGGTGGTACGCCATCTTTGGAATTGGTGAAAGCTGTTAAACACTGAAACTTCTGGGGGTGGGAAAGAAGAAAGATCAAAGGCAAGCTGCTGCAATGGGGTGTTCCGGGCTTCAGCTTCCTTGTTTATATAGTGAAGGAGGTGGATGCAACTGCAGAGCTGAACCAGCAGACAGGGAGAATCATTCTCATGTGTGACCAACTGCGTGCTTATGCGCTGCAACCGAAGCCAACTAATAAGAACTGCATTGTACATTGAGCTTGATTACGAGGCTGTCATGTCTATGCTATGGCCGGCAAGCTCGCCTGCACGGACGGAAGGGCGTCGTGATGAGCATCTGATCCAGATTGTAAGATGGATCAATTAGCCTGCAAGTTGCCGGTGGAGGGGCGAACATCTAGTTGACTTCGCCTCCCAGCTCCAGGTTCCCATGCATTCCGATCTGGTGGGTTCTGATATGTTTAATTGAAGTGAGCATCGCTGGCATATTCTTTTTTTTTTGTTTAATTGACGCGTGTAGCACCTTTGGCAATCTACGAGACCAATGTTTTTGAGGCGTCGCCTAGGCGACAAGGCGTGGTCGAGGACCTGGGCGTCGGGATCGCCACGACCTCAGCGTGTATGGCGTCCGCCTCATAGGGTTAGGCGTCGCCTAGGCGCGAATGGCGTCGGGCGGACGCCTACAACCGCGCCACGGACGCCGGATGCCGGTCGTAGGGGAAGGGCGCCAAAAGGAGCGTGGCCTTGCGGGAAATCGACCGCGCGCCCGCGGGAAAAGTAGGAGGCGCAGGAAATCGACCGTGCGAGTCATTCACCGCGAGTGCGGGCGAGGAGAGGGGAAGAGAGAAGGCGACGGACGGACCTCGACCTCCGCTGGGCGCGGTCTCTGCTCGTGTCCACCGGCCGGCCGCCCCTGCCGCGGAGCCGGCCCTGCATCTCCGCTTCGCCGTCCGCCCCTGCCGTGGAGCCTGTCGAGCCCTTCCGCCTGGCCGTCTGCCCCTGCCGTGGAGCCTGTCGGGCCCTTCCGCCCCTGCATCTCTGCTTGACTGCGCCTCCGTCAGGCCCTTCCGCCTGGTATGCCCCCACCTCCACTCTGCTATCTGCTTGTCTGCTGTCTGCTCTGCTTGTCTTCCGTTGGGCCCTTTTTCAAATCTCGTGCTCTGTTGTCTGCTCTGCTTGTACTGCTCCGAAGTCTGAATATTGTATACTCTCTGCTCTGCCTCCTCGTGCTCTGCTCTGAACCTGGATATTGTATACTCTCTGCTATATGGCAACAAAGGAAATAAAGGAACATGGGCTCAAGAATTGGCAACAAACGAGGTATGTATGTGCTGCACTAGCATATAAAATTCTAGCTTACAACGCCTTACAATGTGTGTATGGCGTCACCTAGGCATCCGCCACAAACGCCTAGGCGTTGTGAAGGGGGCGCGGCGCCTCAAAAGCATTGTACAAGACGATCTGCAGACGTGTTTGTAATTTTGTGGCTTTGCTAGAGCATGTCCTGCTCCTGTTGTCTGCAACAAATCATAACAATAGTGCATTCGTGCATACTGTAACCCTTCTCTAATGGACACAGCAGTGTAAGTGTTGCTGTCATGCAAGTCACCTGGTTGCTGAACACTTATTTTTATGAATTGCTATGCATCATTCAAGTTAAATCTTGATGAAATTACTGAATCTCTCTTACCCTTGGGTTCACTCTGAAGATTCATCCTTTGAGGGTTCACTCTGAAGATCAACGCTCCGAAAAAAAGATCATAAGAAGCTAGAAGGAATCATATATTCATATTAATAATAAAAAGGACAAAAAGATCTAACAAATTCATTTTGGTGGTAAAATTATGAGTGTATAGCCTAATTATACTCATACATAGAGCAGAAGTAGATGGCACAAAGTCCTTCCAAATACAATACAACCATAAGAGATCCATGTTTTTTTTTCTGGAGGAAACTGGAGGGGTAAACCCCCTACTGATTATATATGTTAATAAAAAATATAAAGGTGTATACAAAGAGAAGGCCCCATATTAATATCAACTGTGCAGTTGTACAGGATTTCACTCAACAGTAAATGCTAAATTATTGGTTTCTTGGAAACAAATCGTGGTAGGAGACAAATTCACATGGTTTGGAGTTGGCATGTCTTAGCTAGGGAGAGCAAGAACCACTGTACAAGGATTTTGGGTTTGCTGTTGAGGCACATCTCATGTGAACAGGAATATTATGGCCAACTCATTTTCTCATAATGTGAAAACCATATTTCAATAACAACTCAGATGATGTTGACCTTAGTTATTGTTTCGCTGGCCTTTGCATGATGTAAAAAAAAAAAGGAATCACAGACAAGAACACACACAGTAAAATTAGCCACCAGAGAGAGACCAACTGCCAACAGGAATTTGAGCAAAAACTTTGCCTCTCATGTGAGTAATTTTCTGTACAGTTTCTGACTATATCTGTACATACAAAATTGTTTGTATGATCAGCAAATCCTCTAAAAGGCGGATGCTAATCGCAGGGGGTCAGAGTTGTTGTATGATCTGTCTACAAGCTAAGAGTATTCAGAAGGGACACTCTGCTCTGGATCAATGTCCTGAACAGTGTCCCAACTCTGCTCTCAAGATCAACAATGTCCAACTCCAACCCTTGCAATCGCTCCGCCTCACACAGGACTCTCTTCTTTTGGAACGACTTGGAGACAAGTGACCACTTGCTAGAACTTGGCATCGTGATCTGCTTCGACAAGAGATGCAATGTCGATTCGAGGATTGACACAGCAATCTCCCTCGCTTCAGCAACCAGGCTGATAACCCTGCATCCTTTGATGTCAGAAGCAGTCTTCTTGTTGACCTTCTTGAACAGCTTCTGCGCCTTCTTGACCAAGCGCGCATAGCACTGAATCTTGGTCTGCAGAGCCGCGTCGTCTCCTCTTTTGAGAGCCAACTGCATCTCCTGGACAGTGGCCTTGAGCTCCACGAAGCACTCTTGGACGGCGCTGCAGAGGTCTAGCAGTATGAGGGAGCGCTCGAGCTCCTCCTCCACTGCATTCCTCTGGCTGCTCGGCAAGCATGTGAGCGCGTCGATGCAGTTGTAGATGCTCCCGAGCTTGATCAAACCATCGACCATGGTTTCAATGGTCGCTGAAGGCAATGAGACGGCTGCCTTCAGGCATTGCAGCTGTTCCTCAACATCGGTCTTGCTGGATCGAGGACTTGAAGGCACGCTCGCAGATCTCTGGTGGTATGCCATCCTTGGAATTGATGAAAGGTGTGAAGCTACTGGAGATGGAAGAGAGGACAAGATCAAAGGCAAGCTGCTACAATGGTGTCTCTTCCCGGCTTTGGATTCCTTGTTTATATAGCGAGAGAGGCTGAAGCAACAGCAGGGCTCAACCAGCAGACAAGGAGAATCATTCTCATGTGTGGTGTGACCAACTGCGTGCTCAGACGCTGCAACCGAAGCCAAGAATCTCATCACGCATTGAGCTTTGATTACAAGGCTGTCATGTCTGCATTATGGCTGGCAATCTCGCCTGCACGGGCGAAGGGCGTCGAGATTAGCATCCGATCCAGATCGTGAGATGATTAATTGGTCTGCAAGTTGCCGGAGGGTGGCCTCAGCTCCAGGCTCCCAAAGCATTCCAATCCGGTGGGTTCTGCTTTGCGTGCCCGCTTGCATCGAAGTATCCTCAGTCATCATCAGATGATTCAGCTTGCTATCGCGCTGTCATGTCGCAATTAGTGGCAGCAGCAACGGATCCGCTCGAGCGTGTAACTAAGATGATGCACACGCTTGCCATGGATTAAAAAAATTGGAGAGAAAAGTGTAATGGAAGAAGAGGGGAAGAAGCGGAAGGTGGGGCTGACCAGATCGTTGCGGCAACCGAGAGTCCCACCCCCCACAATTTCGGCGGGGGCGGCGGCGACCTTGGTCCTTGGGGGCCGTCCTGCCGTTGCCCTCGCTACTTGGTGACCATGGTGGTGACCCGCCGGGCGCCGGCGGTGGAGATGCTGGCGCTAAATTGGCTCTCCATCCGGAACAGGGGCAGCGGAAGCCGCCGCCGGCGATCGGAGGGGGAGCGCCCCGACGGTGAAATGTGTGCACTCAATTGGGCCACGGCCAGTTTGCAAATTGCCCCCTCACTTGGATAGTGATTATCCTAAAAAAAAGGATAGCTATTATTTATTAAATGTGACTGGAATATTTGTCAAACTCAAGATGATCTACAGACGTGTTCTATAATTTTGTGGCTTTGCTTATGCATGTTGTGTTCCTGTTGTCTGCTACAAATCATGGCAATTTAGAGCAGCCCCAACGCTACACGCCGGCTGTTAGCCTCAGCCTCCACGTCCGCGTAAAGACGTCTTCATCAAAATGCGTTGTGGTCCATCATGATTTGTGAATGGGTTAGTGGCAACTCAACAAAACAAGACTCGTTAAATCTATTAAAACAGCTTATCGCCATTTGTCATGGCTGAGAAGTATTTAAATCTTGCAGAACCCTACTATTCATCTCTCGCCTCATCGCTGCCCAGCAAGAGAAGGGGGATGACAAAGGACCCCACTCCCCCTCTACTGGAACGACCTGTTGAAGTGCAGCCTTGCCAACAGCGACAACACCAACCCACCGCACGCTCTCAGGTCTGCTCCTGTCACATCTAGATCCCTTGCTTCTTCCCTCTGCTCTTGTCCTGTGTCAAAACCTTAATTACTCCTCCATGTTCGTCAGTTCATTTGCTTAGGTTTTGCTGTATTACTCTGCAACATTTCTCCTGTCCTTTTGTACTCGTTTTGTTGGGGAAAAAAACTGTAGACCTTAGGAGTCAGACTAAATATGCTCAATTTTTGCTATCTTACCGTGTTTGAAAGCAGACAGGTGATGAGATTTAACCTCCTTTATCTAATTTGTGTGGCTAGTAGGTTTATCATCTGATAACAAAATTATCGTACTTAATTTTAGTGACGTGGATCAAACGTTTGTTTTATTAATTTCAAAAAAAAATTTGGTTCTACAGCATGGAAGACAAAAAAAATGTTTCATGGAGGCCATGCAAGCTAACACAATGATGCTGTGAAGATTATGAAGGATATCACTCTGGTGATGAAAACTCAATAAGATGTCTTGCAGTCTCAGGGTGTGACCCTATAGAACGTTGAAGGTATTGCTTGGGGCATTCCGATACTTCCTCAGTCAATTGTTGTTTATGTTGATTTGCTCAGTAATTGCCTAATTGGTAAAGATTATTGACACTTCTAATCTGACTAGGACATAATTTAACGTGTTGGCATGCATGCAACTCTTAGTTTGTATAGCATGGTATGGTAGGATCATAGCATGGTGTGGAAACACAATAAACACTAAACAGGGAAGCTATATGTTTGTAGTAGTCTAGGCTGTTAATTGATCTGGCAAACGATTTCTGTAGGATGCAAATATAGCATTGGAGGCACTTAGCAGTTATATCTTTCGTTGCAAAAGAAATTGGTAGCTGATGGTCATATGAGAGATTCATTATTGTGGTGTTTATGTGTTGTCACTTTTCTATTTGTGAACCAAAGCTTCCAATGTTATTTTTGTTGTGTATCCTTACAATTTGACTTGATGGACATAGATATTTCTCACCCTTAAGTTCTAGGGGTTGTTGGCTCTGGAATAGTAGTTTACTCGGCTCTGTTTTCAGGTATATTGGTTGAGCTACAAGAGCATGTTGAATCCATTGACATGGCAAATGGTATGATTCATGGTTGTAATTAAGACTTCCTTGTAAATGCTTATTCTGGTGGTTACTGTGAATGACTCCTAATGCATATGCAATTATTCAAACGGATCTACATTCTATCGGTGGGCCTCTACTTGGTTACTTGAAAAATTCAAATGCTGCAACTGCCAACTGAGCAATGTCGGCAGAAGTTGAGAGTACAGTTGTGCAAAATAATCCCAAGAGTCATCAACTTGACATGAAATCCAATGGACTCGAGCCACTGCTGAAAAACTTCAAATCGGATCCAAGTACAAATGCACAGCTTTCAGAACCATGTCTTGTAATTATCATTCAGCATCATACGGAGTATAATCCTTTGCAAGATTTTTACAGTTAATTTGCACACAGTAGCTTCTGTTGCTTATGCTAACAATTTTTTTTACAATTTTTTTGCAGCTCTGATTCGTCATAATGACCTGGAATTTCTACATTTTGTTTGGGAAATGGCTTCGCTGGGTTGAAGAATGCTCTTGGCTCCTGTGATGCCAGACTTTGGTATGTCATATGATAACCGTATTCCCTGAATTCTGCATGAAATGTTTACAATTGGGTTATTTATCTTAAACCTTGTGTCATAGGCAGGAGACTTGGGGTAAGCGGAGTCTGTATGGGGCTCTGCCGCTCTGGGTACCAAAATTATACCTAGAATCCTAATGGGCCCTATGAACAAGGGGTTGCATACCGACGAAGTCATACTACCCCATTGGGATAGTTCATGTGATATTGAAATTTCTGTGCTAATGGTAGTGTTGGTGTGAAGGTCATTTTATTTAGCTGTAGTATTCTATTTTGCTTAAATTTCAACCTGTTGTTTTGGCTGAAACTTTTTCTGCTGGCATAATTGTTCAGCTGCAATGTGAATGACATAATTCTGTTGTATCGTTCCAGGAAAGCTCTGGCTGCTGCACAACACGGCAGGCAGGAGTGTTGCTACAGAGTTTGATCTTCCAAAGCTGATGAGACCACGCATCCAATAACGATTCCTTAGTTCATGGAGCTGCGCTAAGCGGTCTCCTTGAGTTGGCACAGGACAAGACATCTGGTAACGCTCTACCTGTCCAAGACAAACTAAGGGTGCGTTTAGTTGGCCGGAATTTGGATGTGCAAAGTTTGCATAGTGCCAGATTCCCTACTGTAGTATTTTATTTGTATTTGGTAATAATTATCCAACCGGTGACTAATTAGGCTCAAAATGTTCGTCCCGCAAAGTACAACCAAACTGTGCAATTAGTTTTTAATTTCGTCTACTTTTAGTATTTCATGCATGTACCACAAGCTTGATGTGACGGAAAATCTTCTTTTTACATAGTGCCAAAGTTGGGAACTAAACCAGGGCTAAAAGACGTCCTCTGGATTCTTGAGTCGACGATCTCCATGCTGCTCGCGAGGAGCTGCAGGTGGTCGACTCGCTCTGGAAGGAGTGCTACAACGAGCCATCGTCCCTCAGGGAGAAGGGCATCGTCGTGCTTCCTGCCTTCCTGGAGAGGACATGCCCTAGCAGCAGCCACCGGATGTCACAGGGAAGATGCCGCTTCGCACGTGGCAGCTGCAAGACCTGCTCAGAAAGTAAGATGATTCTGATTCTTGCAGTGTGTTGAAGGATCTATCATTGCTGCTTGGCGCCAGACTGTCGTCAACCTAATTCGGATTTTTTAGGCTTAGGCCTGGTTTAGACTGAGATTAGGAATCAGGATTTGGCACTATAGCACTTTCGTTTGTATTTGACAATTATTGTCCAATTATGGTCTAACTAGGCTCAAAAGATTCGTCTCGTAATTTACAATCAAACTATGTAATTAGTTATTTTTTAATCTACATTTAATACTCCATGCATGTGTTCAAAGATTTGATGTGATGAAGAGAGAGTGAAAAAACTTGCAATCTAAACCAGGCCTTATAGTGACGGGTAGTGTGGAAGGCTGAAAGAGGCCTGATGGAAGTTTGGCCTCTGTCCCGTGCAAATTCTACGTCATCATGTACCTATCTGTAATCGTGTCCTGAATTCCGATGGTACCCTTGCATTCGGATTCATTGTGAGAAGATGATTGATGTTTGTGTCTCTGATTATCGTATTTAATGCAACTTGGGAATTCTCCTGCACAAATGTTTGATTCTTTATACATGATTGATTATCTGATCCAGCTATTAGGCCAGTCTCAATGGAGAGTTTCACCTCACAGTTTCCAACACGTGAAACTTTGATATGAAACGGGTCTCTCCCACAGTGCAAAGTTTCATGGCACGGTTTCATCCCTTATTTTACTATTCACGGGTCCCCACCTATCCCTATCATCCCTCTCTTCCCCGCGTGGTCCCGGAGAAGAAAAGTCGCGATGAAACGAAGGAAGGGCCTCAGTGCAGGTTTCACGGCGTTTCCAAAGTTTTGGAAACAGTGCGGATAAGTTTCATGGCCATGAAACGAATCTCTTCTCTCTCCTCCCAGTTTCATGCAAAAACTGACGTGGCACCTTATTAATTGTGCATGAAACCCCCCATGAAACTCCATTGAGACTGGCCTTAGTTTCACGGTGTGGACATTGAAGAGCCTGCGTCTGCTCGCACATGTATAGTTTGAACATTAAACAAGGTGCTACTCAATTTCAGAAGGCTGCTGCCTCGTATGGAAACTTCCAAACAAGCAGCATTATTAACGAACATTCACAAAAGCTTAATGTATAATAACGCTCACTTTGGCAGGGTTTTAATAGGGCTGTAGTGTCATCAGAAGCCGAAACCAGTGAAGCTAAAGAGAAAAGAAAGATTTTGATGACCCAGTGTCCCAGTTGATACGATAGGGATGAAAACAGATAGGCGGATATCACTGATATTATATTTGTTTTTATATTTCTGTCCGGATTCGGATTCGAATACAGATAGTGTAAACTATGTCGGATATGATACGATTAGATATCGACATCATAAATATATGATTTAAGTATTCGGATACGGATACGGTATCGAATGTTGGATATCTAAACTCGGATATAGACAGATCTCAACCCCTCTAAACGGATTCGGTTTTGAATACGATCGAAAAATATCCATACCGTTTTCATCCCTAGATACGACCCAATTCATGTGCACATTTTGTTTCTTTTTTTTTTTTGAGCAGAATGTGCACGTAGCCCAGCAAGCGGACGATACGGGCTTCTTGGGCAGCTCAGCGTCTCTCCCCCACTCGCCCACATCGCCGCCGGTCGCCGAACAACCTGACAACGCGCATCGGCGCATAGCCCGACGCCGACGGCCTAAGCGCCTTCCCTCCGCAGCTAGCGGCCGAACCTCCGCCGTCGCCATGATGCGCCTTCGAAATCGCCTCCTCCCTCTACTCCGCACCGCCTCCCCGCTACCCTCCCCCATCCACTGCCGCGCGTGCCTCCTCTCCACCTCCACCTCCACCGCCATCCTCCCCGCGCCCTTCTCCCTCGAGGACTACCTCGTCGCGTCCTGCGGCCTCGCCCCAGCCCAAGCCCGCGAGCTGTCCAAGAAGGCGTTCCACGAATTATCCAAAATATCCGAGAAACCATTATAGGAGCTCTTCTACTGTCGCCTCATCTCCGCGTCCAATCCCGATGCCATCCTCGCTCTGCTCTCCCGCACCGACATCGCCGCCGCCGTCTCTGCGGACCCGCTGCTCCTCCGGGCTTCCGTGAAGAACATCGCTCCCCGCCTTCTTGCTCTCCGGGACCGCGTCGGCCTTTCCACTCCCCAGATTGCTAGATTCCTCCTGGTCGGCTCAGGTGCTCTCCGCCACTGCGACGTCATTCCCAGGCTTGAGTTCTTCATCTCCTTCTACGGCTCCTTTGAGCAGGTCCTGGTCGCCACAAACAGGAACCAGGGCCTCCTCACGGCGAGCCTTGAGAGGGTAAAGCCTAACATAGCTTTGCTTCGTCAGTGGGGTGTTGGAGATATTGCTAAGCTATGTTTAGAAAACCCGTGGGTGCTTACCTTCAACTGGGAACGTGTGAAGGAGGTTTTGCTACTGGCAGAAGAACTTGGGGGTGCCTACCACTTCGCGGATGTTTAGGCACGCGGTGTCCGCAGTTGCCGATATTTCCAAAGAGAAGGTTGCTGCCAAGCTTGAGTTCTTTAAGAGGACTCTTGGTTGTTCTGCGTCTGAGGTTTCCACTGCAGTGTCCAAGATGCCACAAATATTAGGACTATTTGAAGAACTTCTTCTCCGCAAGATTGAGTTCCTAGTCAATGAGGCTGCGATGGAGCCATGGTACATTGTGGAAAGGCCTGTCCTGTTTGCAATGAGCCTTGAGAAGCGGTTAGTGCCCCGACATTATGTCATGAAGGTTCTGCTGGAAAAGGGATTGCTGAATAGCAATACAAGCTTTTTCACATTAGCTGTAATTGGAGAGGAGACTTTCAAATCGAAGTTCATCGACTGTCACATGGGCTCTGTTCCTGGCCTTGTAGATGCTTATGCTGCAGCTCGTGCTGGTATTGTGCCCCCTAGAGTGTAATTTAAGCATCTCATTTTGTGGTTTAGGTGGGCGGTGGAACTGCAACTCATGCTCATTAGTGGCTGCCCACTGTGCAGGCTTTCTCAGTTCCGATTTCTGCAATATAACTACTAGTCTTATCAACGACGGGTCATAATCCAAGGTTTAGTTATAATTATTTAGGAAAGAGCTGTGTTTGACTTATTCTGGATCTTTAATGCACATCTTGTTGGTTTCATCTTCTGCCTAGTATATGGCTGAAGATTATCCTTAACTTCATTTTCTTCTGTGGTTAAGTCCTTGTTGTATGGAGGTCTTCTTGGATGATTTCACTGTCTATGGACGGGACAGAATTTTGATGACTGTTTGGCCAATCTTGAGATTATTCTACAGCGTTGTCTTGAAGCTGATTTGATACCCAATTGGGAGAAGTGTCATTTCCTGGTTCCAGAGGGTATTGAGGTTGATAAAGCCAAAGTTTTGGTGATTGTGCAAGCTGCATGGCAGGCCCAAGATCAAGGTTCAGTGGAAAAACCACCCTGAACTGGACAATCTGGGTTTCTAGTACTTTCATAGGATTCAACACACAATGGTAATTGCTAACTTATTTGTTTCTTGGAAACAAGTCGTGGTATTACGAGAGAAACTCTAATTGTTTGGAGTTGGCATGTTTTAGCTAGGGAGATCAAGATCCACTGTGTAAGGACCCTGTGCTTGCTGTTGAGGCACATCTCATGTGAAGAATATTCTAGCCAGCTCAGTTTTTCTCATACTCATGTTGAACACAGGAGAACGTGTATTTGCATAACAGTTCAAATGATATTGGCCACAGTTCTTGTTTCGCTGGCCTTTGCGAGATGTAAAATATAATAAAGGCATCATAGGCAAGTATGCAAACCATAAAATTAATCACAAGAGAGACACCAGCTAGCAACAGGAAATGGACCAAAATTTGTCTCTCAGTTGAGTAATTTTCTGTACATTTTCTCTCATACATATACACACACAAAATTGTTTGGATGATCAGCAAATCCTCTAAAAGGCGGATGCTAATCACAGGGCCCAGAATTGTGTGATCTGTCTACAAGCTTAGAGTATTCAGAAGAGAAACTCTGCTCTGGACCAACGTCCTGAACAAAGTCCCTACTCCGCTCTCAAGACCAACAATGTCCAGCTCCAACCCTTGCAACTGCTCCGCCTCGCACACGATTCTCTTCTTTTGGAACGACTTGGAGACAAGTGACCACTTGCCAGAACTTGGCATCGCAATTTGCTTCGACAGGAGATGCAATGTCGATTCGAGGATTGACACGGCAATCTCCCTCGCTTCAGCAACCAGGTTGATCACCCTGCATCCTTGGATGTTAGAGGCAGTTTTCTTATTGACCTTCTTGAAAAGCTTCTGTGCCTTCTTGGCTGAGCGCGCATAGCACTGAATCTTGGTCTGAAGACTGTGTGGTCTCCTCTTTTGAGAGCCAACTGCATCTCCTGGACTCTGGCCTTGAGTTCCACAAAGCTCTCTTGCATCGCGCTGCAGAGGTCAAGCAGGACAACGGAGCGCTCGAGCTCCTCCTCCACTGCCTTCCTCTGGCTGCTGGGCAAGCACGTGAGCGTGTCGATGCGGTTGTAGATGCTCCAGAGCTTGCTCAGACGGTCAGACCATCAACCAGGGTTTTGATGGTCGCTGAAGGCAGAGAGATGGCTGCTTTCAGGCTCAGAATCTGTTCCTCAACATCGGCCTCGCTGGAGCGAAGGCTTGAAGGCATACTAACTGATGGCACGCCATCCTTGAAATTTGAGAAAGCTGTGGAACACTGAAACTTCTGGGAGTGGAAAAGGAGAAAGATCAAAGGCAAGCTGCTGCAATGGTGTCTTCGGGGCTTCGCCTTCCTTCTTTATATAGCGAAGGAGGTGGATGCAACTGCAGAGCTGAACCAGCAGACAGGGAGAATCATACTCATGTGTGACCAACTGCATTCTCAAGCGCTGCAACCAAAGCCAACTAACAAGAACTGCATTGCCCATTGAGCTTAATTACGAGGCTGTCATGTCTGTGTTATGGCCGGCAAGCTCGCTGCACGGACAAAAGGGCGTCAAGATTAGCATCTGATCCAGATCGTGAGATGGATTAAGTAGCCTGTAAGTTGCCGGTGGAGGGGCGAACATCTAGTTGACTTCGCCTCCCAGCTCCAGGTTCCCATGCATCCTGATCTGGTGGGTTCTGATATGTTTAATTGAAGTGAGCCCAACTGGCAAAATCATTATTTTTGGTTAATTGAAGCATGTAACACCTTTGGCAATCTACAAGACGATCTGCAGACGTGTTTTGTAATTTTGTGGCTTTGCTAGAGTATGTCGTGCTCTTATTGTCTGCAACAAATCATGACAATAGTGCATTCGTGCATCCTCTGACCCCTCTCTAATCAACTTCTTTGGTCCTCCATATCTTCCGTGTGTCTTTAACACTCCTTTTGATCCATGTATGTATTTCTGAAAATGACAATGAACACACATCATGGTGCAGCATCAATTCATCAAATGTATCAAATACAATCATGGTAAAGGATTGTTTCACCTGTGAATCAAAAGTTGCTAATGTGGTTGTATCCAGGCATGTGATGTCCTCATCATTCTCCCCTTCTTGGCTGCAAGTCATCCTCAACTTGCTCCAATGGCATTCAAAAGTGCTTGCTTTGATGTTGGAACATAGAGCGATGGCTATGCTGCACGACCACAACCAGCAATGCTCCCTTTCTTTAGGATTACCCTGTTGCATATGGGAAAAATTAGGAAAACTTTGCAAGATAGTGTTAGTGCAGTCCCCTATTCGTTCATGGTATTGTAGCCCATAAGGACATTTCAGATTATAGCAAATATAAACTTTATGCACCAAATATTCTCCTTTGTTGTCGTATTTGCCAATTGCATGAAGTGAACATTGACTAAAACTTGGCAAACCAGAATCAAATTTAAGTTTCTCTTTTGGAGAATTTAGATTACATAAAATATCAAATTCAATATAACCTAAAGTATTTAAAGAGGACAACAGATTCAATTCATCTTGTGCACAAGTAATAGGATGAAAAATCTTTTCTTCAGCACATTTGTATGGTTCCAAGCCAAAAGTATCACACTTATTCGCTACTTGTGGCATAGGAGTAAAAGAATCATCAGCACATAAGTTCTCTTTATCATAAAGAACAACAAGTAATTCATTTTTGTGATAAAGGAAAATCAGCAGTGGGTTCCACTATTTGTTGCTCTTCATTAGCATGCAGAGTGGATAAATTTTGGATATTATGGGTCACATCATTCTTGCAAATATTCAAAGATAATAGACTCTCCTTTTCAGCATTGAGAGCAAGACAAAACAATTGACCAATATGTATGTATGATTTACTAATTAACAAGGTTCGAATTTCAGAATTGAGCCCTCTCATGAACCTACTCATAACATCTTCCATGCTTTCATCTAATCACCAAACATGATGCAAATCTTAAAATTATGGTAGTATTCTTTTACAGTCCTACTATCTTGCTTCAAGTTGTCTAATTTTGCAAGCAAATAATCAGCATAATATGCAGGAACGAACACATATCTAAAAAGAAATTTAAAGTCTTTCCAAGATTCTAGAACTTTGTTGTGCCTACAAATGTGTTTCCATTCTAGCAAAGCATAATCAATCAAAACATTAGAGGCAATACAAATCTTTTGTTTCTTGGATAGGTCATGCTCATCAAATTCATTATCTACTTTTAGCTCCCAATCAATGTAAGCTAGAGGATCAAACTTACCATCATATAATGGCAAGTGTTGAATGACATTCTGAATATGAGGGTCTAGTTTCAACAGCTCAAAAATCTCCGTATCACCTGCCATGATTAGTAGAAAACAAGAAACACAAAAATAATATGTATCCTCCTATCAACTACTAGGATGTGTCGGTTGTAATTCTCTCAAACTCAACTTGTTAAAACAAGCCCTTACAAGTTCTTACCAAGCCAAACAGGAGGTGACGGCAACCAACAAGTCTGCAACAGTGGAATGAAGTGTATCGGTGCCGCAACAACAACACATGTCAAGTTATAGTCGAAATATGTGGAGCTATAGGTGGGCAGAAGCAAGGAAGTACTAGCACCACGTTAGTCACAAAAGCAAACTGAATAATCGTTCAACAACGGTACTGTGTTGGTCCTAGGCTAAACCATGCTAGAGACGTGAGCCTAGGCACAAAGGTAGTCACTGAAAAAGAGCAACTAGCACAGCACGAAGAAAATAACAGATTCAACCCCTTCTTTCTTCTCCTTCTCTTGTCTTTTTCTTCTTCTTTTTTTGTAGAGCCCTAAATATTTTCTTTGGTACTATGACAACCCAAACAATAAGGCTATTGCACATAGCCCCTTCGAATTCAGATTTAACAACTCTTGTTATTATAGCAGATGCAGAAATCTCTAGGAAGATTATGGAGCACTCAGAACGATTTTTTCTTAAAGGTCAGATGCATTGGAAAGAAGACAATTTTATCTTTCCAAATTGTATTTAAACTCTCAAATCGGATATCATATGGATCCATGGTGGCAAAAACGAAGCAAAGATGTATATGGTGATGGTGGATCTCGTGGTGACCAAAATATGATAAAACTCAAAACTCTAAAGGAATAGACACTAAGACCAGCAACTCGACACAACTGATGCAACCAAAAACTCAACAAGCCCTAACTAAGTAGTGCTAGCAAAGGCTCAAAGGGTTTATAGAATTATGGGTAAACTAATCTACTATTTTTTTGGCTTTTGTGTACTATAGGAAAAATTAAAAACAACGAAGGATTTGAAGTCTCTCACCGATAAACCTTGCTCTGATTACCAACTGGTATGAACCCGCTAGGGTGAATTCCGATCTTTCGATGAGAGAAGGTGGATAACTCGATTTGGGGATGGAGACGACGTTCACGGCCTGACTACAACCATCCAAGGATGTTGCGCCTTAGCAACCGATACACCACCTCTAATGGCCGTCGTGATCTTGTGGAGCACGATCTACCAAACCACTAGAGTAATTCCTACAAGCAATCGAGGAACAAGTAGAACAAGCAACTCAATTGCAAATATGGAGGTGAAAAACTAATCTGAACTCATAAAGTTGGGGTTCTAAATCAAGTAGAATGAATGGTCTAATCAACACACGCGTCTACAAGAAAGTAGCAATGGCTAAACTTTCAACAAAACAAAACCCAATATGTTTGTGGTGGCTCTAATCCTTATTAATACCTAAGAGGACGACCAGGGGGTCTTGGTGTCATGCTCCAATCCTAGAACACGTCCTTATTGGACCCGACTTGATAGAAGGCCCATCGGGACAAAATAAGGCGACGCAGCACCTTTGACAGAAAAACCTCTTGGTAGTAATTTGATCATTACGGACGCCTCAGGCAAGATATAGACATGAGTCCAAATCCGTATGAAAATAGACTTCATAAGGATTCCATGGAGTACTTGAACTCCCAAAACGGAGTCCGGATGAGGTCGTGGCGGCCGTCGCAAGTTGGTGCAGTGTTGCAGTCCAAATCCAGCCCCAAAACGTGTTGTCGGTGTTTCGTACAAGCACCGGCAAATAAATTTATAGTAATGCGTGTTAGGCTCAGATGGTGCCCTAAAGGACACAAGATTTATACTGGTTTAGGCCGAATGTCCCTACGTCCAGTTTGTTGCTGCTCGTGTTATTAGCACCGTGAACGGTTTGTAGTAGGGGTACAAACGATCGAGAGAGGGACTGGTCCCAAGTCTCTGATGGAAGGGTTGAAAGGAGGCCAAGAGCTTTGTAGCAGCTTGACTGTATGTGTGTGTCTTGTGTTTTTTGGTCAAAAGTCCGTCCTTTTGATGGGGAAGCGTATCCCTTTTATAGATGAAGGGGCTAGCTTTACAAGGATGAGGGCTTTACCTAGTCTTGTGGCTCATGTCTACGCGACCTGGTTCTTCATTCTGATGAGTGCGAAGGAAGATAAGCGCCTACAATACTGTCAATGCCTCTATAGAATGTCAGGTTGGTTATAGAATGCTGCCCTGCGCAGGGTATGGGTTGCAGCACGGTGGTTTGACTTATGAGCCTCCCCAGCCTTGCTCCGCACGCCTTCTAGTTTCTATGAGTCTTCGTCGGAGGGACGCGGGGTCGGGGTCCGGAGTAGCGCCGTGGGCAAGGTCTCCTAACTTGGTGGACCTGAGGGGTCGGGAAGCGGGCTCCACTCCCCTGGGTCCATAGCGTGGTGACAGAAAATCCATCATTCGTGGAGATATCAAATCCTTTTCTAGAGCATAGCGGTTGTCGTATATCTTCGTCGGGTTCTGTGTCCTAGAGCTGAAGGCGGCGCCTACAACTCTATAGGGCGAGGAGCATGCACCTATAATACCTTTCAGGCTCTGTGGCGCCTGGAAGGGTCTAAAGCACCTGTCCCATCGTTTCCTAGCAGTACTTTTCCTGCTAGGGCATAGGGTATGGTCCTTGGAGCCATGGTTGACCCGAATGTCTTGTCTTGCCCTGTACCCATCATCATGAGGGAACGGGGAGAAGTTATCAGGTAAGATGAAACCAATCTTTAGATATCGAGCAGGGCGAGGCTCGTTTCTAGCCGTCGGGTGAAACAGAGACTAGTCCTTATCTCTTGGGCGAGACCGAGCCCACCCCTCCGAGGTCAGGCGAGGCAGAGTCTATCCCTCAGCCCTCGGGCGAGACCGAGCCTGTCCCAAAGGCGTTGGGTGAGATGGAGACTAGCCCTGAGCCCTCGAGCAAGGTAGAGCTATCTTCAAAGGCGTCGGGCGAGGCGGAGTCTATTCCTTGGCCCTTGGGCGAGACCGAGCCCACCCCAAAGGCATCGGGCGAGACGGAGACTAGCCCTAAGCCCTTGGGCGAGGCAGAGCTATCTCATAGGTGTCAGGCGAGGCAGAACCAAACTCCTATCATTCGAACAAGGGACGTAATGGCGCCCTTATCCGTTCAGAAGTTTTTAACGTTCGATGGTTATTGGTTCCACCTTCTGGGGTACCCCGGTATTAGGTCCCCGACAGTAGCCCCTGAGCCTCTAGGTGATTCGAGTAGAACCGCCTGGAGGGTGTTTTTTGATTTCGTCGGAGTTACTTTGCCAGAGGGTGCACGCAAGCGCACCCGATGGGTGTAGCCCCTGAGCCCCCGGGTGATTCGAGTAGAGTCACCCGGGGGGTTGTATCGGACCCTTCGCAGGTAAGGCTAAAGGACTTAGTTTTTCATCAACTGGATGTTTTTCTGAGGGGGTCATGGTATCCCATTCGTGGGGAACTCATTCAGGGCTGACCTAACTGGTGCTTGACCGTGGTCCGAGATCCCAATAATACTTGCGCCCTTGATTTCGGATCGTTCGCGAACCCTTCCTCAGTTGGGCTGGCCACCGAGCTTCTGGGCCCTAGGTGGGCCAAATAGAAAAAAGGTCTTCGTGGCTTGCGTTTCCCAGGTGGGTAGAGAGTCTGGATTCACCTGGGGAAGGTGAACCATCCACCGTGATTTTTGGGGTGAGAGGATAGGGATTGCGGGCGCGTGTCCCACGACGTGACGGGGTGGTGCGCGTGGTAGGCCTGGAGATCGAGGCAGACGGTTGCCCTTCTCGCGTCCGTCGCCCCTAGAAAACCACGGGGTTCGCCCCCAAGGTTTCGTATTTCGCTCCCTTGCCTTTGCGTTCTGAAACATCCGCCACCAATCGCCCTAGCCTCCTGCGCCCGCACCACCACCGTCGATCGGCTTGCATTCGTGTTGTAGCCGCCGTCAAGCTTGCGCCTGCCCTGTAGCTGCCGTCGAGCTCACACCCACCTTTCTCCCCAATTTCTTTAATGGAGTTGTGGGGCAGATCTAGCATCACCTCACGGCGTTTGGAGGGCCTCATTCGCTGTGGCCTTCTCCGCCCACTGTCCGCCGTCCAGGAGTGGCTGCTACTTGGTGATGAGGGTGAGCCGGCGCCGCCCGAAGGGTATGTCATCTCTTTCGCCATCTTCCATGAGTGGGGATTTGCAGTACCCACGCATAGATTCCTTCGGGGGCTACTGGATTATTATGAGATGGAGCTGCAGCATCTAACTCCCAATGGGGTTCAACACATCGTGGCGTTTGTTGCCTTGTGCGAGGGTTTCCTAGGGATCGATCCCCATTTCGATCTGTGGTGGTATTTCTTTACCATTAGTTTGTTGAAGAGGAAGGTTAGGGGGAAGGATGTGAGCGTGCCGATGGGATGTGCCAGCATTCATCTGTGCCATACCCGGTCGAAGGGTTACCCGTTCATGCGTCTGGTGACCTCCAACAAAGGATGACACTCGCAGTGGTTTTATATCAGGGATGATGTGAGTGCCACCCTGCCGAGGTACACTGGGCGTCTTATTGAAAAGACTCCAGAGTCATGGGGCTGGGGCGTCCAGTTCAAAGACAAGAAACACCTTTCTGACCTTCTTTCTGCCCTCCAAGCCCTGAAGGAACGGGGCGTAAAGGGGGCGGGGATTATCGGCGCCTATCATGCGAGGAGGGTGGCGCTGCTGATGGCGTGCGTGCTTCCCCTGCATCGGATGATGCCTGGGATGTCGTTCGAGGGGACGGTGCTTGTTGACGAGGCGCTCCCTTTCTCAGAAGTGGCGCAACGCATCAAGGAGGCAACGGAGCCGACGAAGGATTCCACAGGCGGTGTCCTTGACATTGTGTATCCGGTGCCCGAACATCCCCCAATGCGGCCAGAACCTAGGTTCTTCGAATTCGTAAGCCTTCTTCTCCCGTGCTCTTTCTTTTTCCTGAATCTCCATTTTTTCTGATACTCATTTTTGCGACGTTGGGACCAGCCAAGGGGGCTAGTCTTCAAAGACAGTCCAGTTCCACTGCCAAAGGACAAGGCTATGGTGGCGGCGAATCGACTCATGGCCGAGTGGGACAAGAAAGCAAGGGAGCAAATGAAGAAGAAGAAACGACTGAAGCAGGAAGTACGGGATCGGGGAGAGGACGTGAGCAGTGAGGATGACGACGACGACGATGACGATGACGATGACGACGAGGTAGCCGTCGGCGTGGATTGGGGCATCCTGGAGGATGAGGACACGCTGACAAGTGGCCACCCGTCCGTGCAGGGACCCTTCCCGTTCCACGCAGAGGGAAGTGAATCGGTGAGGTCGGTGGAGGCCGACGAGTCCGCCGCTTCACACGGCGTGCCGGCCGAGGATCGGTGGATGGAGGAAAGTAGGCCTACCGCTGCCGACCCTAAGGTGATGGTGGAGGGGAGTGGCCCTGGTGCCACGCCCCATGAGACGGTGGAGGGGAGTGGCTCTGGTGCCGCGCCCCATGAGATGATGGAGGGGAGCGGCTCTGGTGCCGCGCCCTATGAGACGATGGAGGGGAGCAGCTCTAGTGCCGTGCCCCACGAGGTGAGCCCACTGCCCTGGAGCAGGGGGCAGGCTCGAAATGGTCCCGCCCCGATGAGTCGGGGCAGGGATCTAGGGATCCATCCCCAAAATGCTTCCGCCAGCCGAGGGCGTCAGCATAAGCTACTGATTCCCCTGTTTTCATCATTTTCCATTTCTATTTTAACCTAATGGCTATTACCTTCGTGTAGGTTCTTGCGGATGGGTCACCCCCTGGGGCTGGCGCCCAAAAAGAGCCTCGCCATACAGGCAAGACGGATGGCGCTGCCCGGCGTCGCCCCTGTTTCAGGCATGGGCGGTGCCGATGTTGAGGCCACGTTGGCCGATCCGATGGCGCCTGTGGTGGCGCCCGCGCCCTCGGTGGTTGTCGAGCAGACGGCTTCCTCTATGGTGGTAGTGGTATAGCCGATCGAGGGCCACATACCGCCGGTGGAGGTAGTCGTGACCGCGCCAAGCCAGGATCAGCCAGGCGCAGCCGTGATGGCACTCGAGGGCGTAGTGCAATCCACGCCACCGGGGGCCCAGGTGGATCTGCCTATGGTGCTCGAAGCAGCCCAGGAGGAGGATCCTGTCGGAGGGCCCTCGGGCATTGTGGTGGTGGTGCCACATAGGATCAGGAGGGAGCCGCCCCCGCCCCCCTTGTCGGGAGGCAGCCGCTCCCCCGTGCGGGGGGTGCCGCCGCTCCAATGGACGGCCGCCCAAGATCCGACGACGGCTCTTTTCTCGCTCGATGATCATTCTAAGAGCATGGAGTGGGAGGGTCTTGATGTTAGGATCTCGACCATGCTGGACGCCCTAGACCAGGCCAGAGGAGCCCTCCGTGAGATCGTTATCCCTACTACTCAGGTATTCGCTTGGTTTTCTTCTTTCTTCGCATGTTTTTGTGTTTTCGTATTTCTGATACCAGTCTTCTTCCTCTTCAGATTCTTGTTGCTCGTAGTCAGAATAAATCCTGATTCCTCCGCGAGCAGAAGGCGGAGTGGGATCGCCTTTCCGAGGAGGCCCGGCTGCGAGCAGATATGGCCACATAGCTTGCTGCCGCCCAGGAGCGGGAGGCCCAGGCGCGTCAAGACGCGGAGGAATCCCACGGGATGTTTGAGGATTTGTCGGCGAGGTCAAAGCTGGATGAGGAGGAGATCGCCAGGCTCTGAGAGGAGCGAGATGAGCTGCTGCAGAGGAATGCCGCGGCTAATGAGAAGGCCGGCGAGGTCCTAAAGGAGCTGGAGATGGAGCGGGACCTCAGGCGGAAGGCCGAGAGTAAGGCCACGACCCTTTAGCAGAAGGTGGATGAGGACATCAAGGTGGTTCGCTCTCTCCAGGCGGATCTTGGTGACGCGGTGAGCCAAATGTTGAGCGCCGAAAACATCTCTGTCAAGCTAGAAAAGGAGCTTGCCCATGTATGAAGGACCCTTCAGACTGAGAGCGACGAGCACGATCTTCTACAAGCTGTGGTCGGGGTGGTCCTCAATGCCCTAAAGGTGGTGGAGCCGGTGGAGACCAGCCCACTCGTGGCTCGCGCCGCAGGTATCACGGCTCGGGTGGGCCAGCTTGAGGAGAGTGCTTTTCACGCCGGGATCACCTAGGCCTTCACCGTCGCCCATGCTCATTACGAGAAGGAGATCAACCTAAAGGTGATGAGCGAAGGTTTCCTGTCTACCTATGAGGATGATGAGCTGGAGGCAATTGAGAAGATGGTTGCTCCCCTTGCGAAAAAACCTGGTGGATAATCTAAAAGAAATGGTTCTCCCTTTGCGGGAGTAGTTAGTCGAATAATTTTGAGCACAACTTATATGTAATATGTGAACTAGTGTCGGTATTTTCGAGTCTGGATGCAGTTTCGTGATTTTGCTTCATAATTTCATTTTGTTTGATTTTTTGTGATCTTACCAATCTGTTCCCCTAAATCTTGCCGCTGGTCATGATGCGATGAGATTGTTTCGAAAAAAGGAAGGGAGGTAGCCGTACCTTAACCAGCCCCTGAGTAAGGTCCGACCCCCTGCATTTGGGGTCAGGGGTTATTGGAGATCGGAATGTTTGGATGGAATCCCATTCCATGGTTTTTGTGATAGGGTCGGTGAAGTCCTTGGATGGCGTTGCAATATTCCCCGCCCTATCTTCCAATAGAATTCCCCAAATGGGGACTCTATGGGCTTGGCAAGGTAGGGCCTTCAAACTTGTGTCCTTGTATTGAGCGGCTCAAGCCCCCGGGCCTTGTCAGGGTCTGATAGGGGTCGGTCGTAATTTGTGTGTTACCCCGTCCTCGATTTTCGTAATCGGAGGGGCTGAGTAAACGACACTTACCCCGATGGCTCGAGTATCACGCTCAATGAGCTCACTAACGGGTACGTTCGTGTGGAATCCGGGTCTATCATTTGCTGATGGGGTTGGTAGAGCCCTCTAGTGGCATTCCATATCTTCTTAACCCGCCCCTCGGCAGATGCTCGAGCCGTTCGATAGGCTTAGGCGGCCCGATGGCCTCTCCTCGATGGAGATTCTGTGGGTTTAGCTCGGGGTTAGAATCGAATGAGAAAAGGTTGAGACGTCCCTGTCCTCTTCTGAGCAGGGTTGGGCAGGGCTGCTGGGGCTTGTCTTAGTTATTTCTCCCTGGCTCTGTTTGGCACGAGGCGGCCTCGAGCCCTTCGCGGGCCAGCCTTCGAACCTCGGCCTGCTGCCACCTTTATTGAATGAGGCGACGGCCATTTCATGACGCGACACAAAGCGTTGGGATGCAACATTTTGCATATGTAATGTTTGAATGCATAATTTAATCAAAATAAAGGTGGGGTTGGTAACGTTACCTTGGTGGCATGAGTGACAAAAAAGCTCCTACCAGAGGGGTTCGGGCCCTGATGTTTGCGACGAGGTTGGAGTAACCTGCATAAGAATCTCTATTCTTTGTTTTTTTGTATCTCGGTGGCGGTCCGAGCCGTTCGATTAACTTGGGCGACTTGACAGCTTCTCCTTTGGGGGAGATTCTATAGGTGGACCCTTCCAAACCCTTCTTGAGAAGGCAGATGTCGAAGCTGGAGATGCGGGGGGCATTGAGTACGATTATTCTGGTGAACAGAAACACCGTAGCTATCGGGGCGTAGGGTCTGCTAGTTCATCCAGTTTTACTCAAAGTTTTATGCCCGTATTTCACGCCCTTAGTTTCAAGCATACGGAGGGGTCGGGTGAGGAGGATGTCTAGGCTGGTAGACATCCTCGGCAGCCCCCGAGTGATGTTTGTGTCCCCACCGTTCGATGGGATCGGAAGCTCGAGAATGAATTTTAACGCGTAAAGTAAGAAGGCAGAGATGCTTATCTTTCTTTGGACGTTCGTTTGTCGTCTCTCCTGGGCCGAATGGTCAACCCAGGAGATCCGTTGGGCTCCCCTTCATAGAGGTCCTGTCGTCGGATCGTCCCGTGGTCCTATATGGGGAGGTGAAGGGTTGTCTGCCCATGTGGGCGCCTTAATTGCCGCGTCCAGAGCAGGTTAGTGGTGGGCCATACCTAGGCAGTGTCTAGTTTGACCAGGAGGGACGCCTCGTCGACTAGGGCGCGTCCTGTCAGTTCCGGCGCGTCCCCTCAGGTATCTATCAGCATTGATTTCGTATTTAAGGAGGGGAAGGGAGAGGGTTTTTCGTCCAACCTTTCGCTTTTCCTTAGCTGCAGTGTCTCCTCTTTAAATAGGGAGGGGGGAGTTCTCATCCCACCACTTCTTCTGCCTCTGAGCCACTACCTCTCCTCCTTCTTCCTTTCCGCCGAATGCGTCCGTGCATCACGACGGTTCCTGAGTGAGGAAGGGTCATGCCAGAGAGAGAGAAAACTCACAAATCCGCTCGTGAATCTGGAGCATGATGTTGAGCCAGAGGTCATCTAGCGTAGATGAGATGGTGCATGCCGCCCTTGCTGAGGAGTCGCTGCTGCCGAAGGAGAAGGGGCGCTAGTGGGCGCCGTACGTCGTTGACTTTGCCGTCGTTGGCTGTGCTCCTCCTTTGGTGGGAGGCATTTCCTGCCCTAATGCCATTGTCGAGGTTGTGGCTAGCGACAATGGCGTAGTCCCCGAATGCCTTGGCAGAGGCGTCGCTGTTGGGGTTGCGGCTGACGACGATGGCGTAGTCCCCGGACACCCCAGCGGAGGTGTTGCAGATGACGGTGCCTTCGAGGATCCCGCGAAGCGGTGGGATATCGCCAATGGAGAGTGTGGCATGGTGGCCGCAGTAGATGAGCTGGCCCATGTACATACCCCGGGCATCGCTGATGGAGAGCGTGGCGCAGCGACCGCAGTAGACGAGCTGGCCCATGTACACGCCCTGGGCGTCGCCGATGGAGAGCGTGGCACGACGATCACAGTAGACGAGCTGGCCCATGTACATGCCCCGGGCATCGCCGATGGAGAGCATGGCGCGGCGACCGCAGCAGTACTTGTAGTAAAGCTAAGCAGAGACTGTAATTGAAAAATTTTGTGGGGAAGCCCCTGAGTAAACAGTCCTCTGAATTTACAAGTATATTAGTCCTTTTTGTAATGAAATCACTTTGTAAGTGGTGAATTTGTGCAACAAATGAACAAATTTTTCATCTGTTGCTTATGGCAAGCAATTTTTTATCTTTCTCTTTTTGGTAAAAATGGTTTTAGTGCCCTCCGACCCTTCTCGCGGTCTAGGTCGTAAGAAACTAGGAACATGGGCGAACTAATTCTGATTGAGCTGGTGAGCAAAGAGGTTGCAGCTGCTGGGGCATGGGTGTCCCATAGTCCCACCAGTTGTATTCAGAATTGGTTCCCAAAATCTTAGCCCTTAGGACTTGTTTATGAGAAGAATGGAAAACTTAGAGAATGATTGCAAATATAACACAGGAGGTTTTTGCAAGCAAAATACTACACAGGAGGTTTTTGCAAGCGAAATACTTGTATTACTCATGTCACATGTCAGCCCCCGAGTGAGGTCTGACCCCTTGCGATTTGCAGGGGTCGGAAGTCACTAAGGATCAAGGTTTTGTAATGACAAAAACTGATAAGGAAGAGTATATGCTTATTTTAAGGGTAAAAACGACATAGCTGCTCAATGTTCTAGGCGTTGGTGAAGACCTCGCCGTTGATGGTTTTCAACCTATAGGCGCCTGGGCGAAGTACTTCTGCGACGACGTAGGGCCCTTCCCAGGGCGGGGAGAGTTTGTGGTGGTCCTTGTTGCTCTGCACAAGGCGGAGGACGAGGTCCCTGACGTTGAAGGCTCGACCCCATACCCGTCGGCTGTGGTACCATCGCAACGCCTACTGGTACTTAGCTAAACAGAGGAGGGCGATGTTGCGGGCTTCATCTAGCTGGTCCATGGCATCCTGGTGAGATGCCTCAGCCCCCTGTTCGTCGTATGCTCTAATTCTTGGTGCTCCATAGTCAAGGTCCATTGGGAGAATGGCTTCGGAACCGTAGACCATGAAGAAAGGTGTGTAGCCGGTGGCCCGGCTAGGAGTTGTCCTTAGGCTCTAGAGCACGGCCAAGAGCTCAGCGAGCCAGTGCGCGCCGAACTTGTTCAACCGGTTGAAAATTCTGGGTTTGAGGCCTTGAAGGAGCATGCCGTTTGCGCGCTCGACCTGCCCGTTCGTCCGGGGGTGTGCGACGGCTGCCCAATCGATCCGGATGTGTTGTTCACCACAGAATCGAATGAATTTCCTACCGGTGAACTGCGTGCCGTTGTCTGTGATGATGGAGTTTGGTACTCCAAAGCGATGGATGATGTCGAGGAGGAATAGCATAGCTTGCTTGGATTTGATCGTGGATATTGGTCGAGCTTCAATCCATTTTGTAAACTTGTCTATGGTGACAAGCAGGTGGGTGAAGCCCTCGGGCGCCTTTTTGAGTGGCCCAACTAGGTCGAGCCCCCAGACCACAAAGGGCCACGTGATGGGGATCATCTGGAGAGCCTAGGCCAGGAGGTGTGTTTGCCGAGCGTAGTACTGGCACCCTTCGCAGGTGCGTACAATTTGCTCAGCATCGACTACTGCGGTGGGCTAGTAGAAGCCTTATCGGAATGCATTCCCAACTAAGGTTCTTGTTGCAGCATGATGACCGCAGATTCCACCGTGGATGTCGCCCAGCAGGAGTTTTCCCTGTTCGCCAGGGATACAGAGTTGCAGAATCCCAATGTGACTCTGTTTGTAGACTTCACCCTCTACAAGAACAAAGGACTTGGCGCATCATGCGAGCCGTCGGGCTTCTGTCTTATCTGCCGGTAGCATGTTGTGGAGGAGGTAGTCAAGGTAAAGCATTCTCCAGTCATCGGGAGGGTCGGACTCCGCTGCTGGGTCCTCTTCAAGCTCCATGACCTCGGGGTCGGGCGGAGCAGTTGGTGGATCAGCCCCTAGGGTCGGACTAGATGGGCCATCGTCGGCTTGTTTCGACCCCACGTAGCGTATCGAGGGTTTGTGTTGATCGCTGGCAAAGACGCCTATCGGGACTGGCTCTCGGTCGGATGCTGCTTTCGTGAGAGTGTCGGTTGCTTCGTTGAGGCACCTTTGGGATGTGATTGAGTTTGAGGCCATCGAATCTGTCCTTCAGCCATCGGACTTCTTGATAGTATGCCTCCATCTTGGCATCGTGGTAGCATGACTCTTTCATGACCTGGTTGACGACCAGCTGAGAGTCGCCCCTGACGTTGAGGCATCAGATGCCTAGCTCGATGGCGATTCGTAGGACGTTGACGAGCGCTTTGTATTCTGTAGTATTGTTTGATGAGGGGAAATAGAGTCGAACCATGTACCTCATGTGGACCCTAAGGGGAGATACAAAAACTAGTCCTACTCTAGCGCCCTTCTTCATCAGTGATCTGTCGAAGTACATTGTCCAGTACTCTTGATCGACGACTGCTGGTGGCATCTGGACCTCGGTCCACTCCGCGATGAAGTCAGCCAGTACCTGAGATTTGATCGCTGTTCGGGGGGCATAAGAAATGCCCTGATCCATCAGCTCGAGTGCCCACTTTGTGGTTCTTCCCATAGCATCATGGCTATGGACGACCTCGCCGAGGGGGAACAATATCACTACTATCACGGTGTGTGACTCGAAGTAGTGGCGTAGCTTCCTTGTGGTGATGAGGACGGTGTAGAGGAGTTTCTAAATTTGAGAGTAGCGGGTTTTGGAGTCAGATAACACCTCGTTGATGAAATATATAGGGCGCTGCACCTTGAAGGCGTGCCCCTCTTCCTCTTGCTCTACCACTAAGGCAGAGCTAACCACTTGGGTGGTGGACGATATATACAGTAGGAGGGATTCTCCGTTGCATGGAGGAACTAGGACCGGCGGTTTAGTTAAAAATCATTTAACCATGTCAAAAGCCTCCTGAGCCTCGGCTGTCCACTCGAAGCGGTCAGATTTCTTCAGGAGTCGATAAAGGGGGAGTTCTCGTTCGCCGAGGCGTGAAATGAATCGGCTGAGGGTGGCAAGGCATCCTGTGATCCGCTGAACCCCCTTTATGTTTTGGATCGGGCCCATCCTTGTGATGGCTGATATTTTCTCCGGGTTGGCTTCGATGCCACGCTCGGAGACGATGAAGCCGAGCAGCATGCCCCTCAGGACCCCAAAAACACATTTTTCGGGATTGAGTTTGATGCCGTTTGCCCAGAGTTTCACAAAGGTTTGTTCAAGGTCAGCGACAAGATGGTCAGCTCGCTTGGATTTGACTATGATGTCATCGACATAGGCCTCAACGGTCCACCCGATGAGGTCTCTGAAGCAATTGAGCATACAGCGTTGGTACGTTGCCCTAGCATTCTTTAGACCGAATGGCATTGAAATGTAGCAAAACGATCCGAAGGGGGTGATAAAAGATGTCGCGAGCTGGTCGGACTCTTTCATCATGATTTGGTGGTAGCCGGAGTATGCGTCAAGGAAGCAAAGGGTTTCGCACCCTGAGGTGGAATCGACTATTTGGTCTATTCGTGGCAAAGGAAACATATCCTTTGGGCATGCTTTATTGAGGCCTGTGTAATTGACACACATTCTCCATTTCCTGCTCTTTTTTCGCACAAGAACGGGATTTGCTAACCACTCTAGGTGGTATACTTCCTTAATGAATCCTGCGGCCAACAGTTTGGCTATCTCCTCGCTGATGGCCCTGCGTTTCTCCTCATTGAAGCGGCGCAGGCGTTGCTTCACTGGCTTGGAGCCCGGGTGAATTTTTAAGGTATGCTCGGTGACCTCCCTCGAGATTCCTAGCATATCCGAGGGTTTCCACGCAAAGATGTCTTTGTTCTCGCGGAGGAAGTCGACGAGCGCACTTTCCTATTCGGAGGAGAGCGCGGTCCCGATACAGACTTTTTTGCCCTCGGAGTTGATGGGGTCCAAGAGGACCTCCCTAGAGCCTTCTACCGATTCAAACGACCCAGATGACCTCTTCGCGTCGGGCGCCTCTTCAACGACCTTCTCCTTGAGGGTGCCGAGCTCTTCGGAGGCGATGACTGCGGATGCGTGTCCGCAGCATTCGACCTTGCACTCGTAAGCGCGTTGGAAGGAGGTGCCGTGGTGATGACCCCGTGGGGGCCCAGCATCTTCAGCTTAAGGTACATATAATTGGGGACGGCCATGAACTTCGCGTAGCATGGTCATCCCAGAATGGTGTGGAAAGTCCCCGGGAACCCCACTACGTCGAAGGTGAGGGTCTCAGTTCGGTAATTGGACCGATCCCCAAAAGTGACAGGCAGATCGATCTGCCCTAGTGGCACGGCTTGCCTACCAGGCACGACGCCATGGAAAGGCACTCAGATGGGATGGAGGTTCATTTGATCGACGCCCATCTCATCGAGCGTCTTGGCGTACATGATGTTGAGGCCGCTGCCTCCGTCCATCAGTACTTTCGTGAGCCGCTTTGGACCGACGATCGGATCGACGACAAGCGGGTACCTTCCCGGGTGTGGGACGGCATCCGGATGGTTGGTCCGGTCGAAGGTTATGGCGGATTTCGACCACCGGAGGAAGGCAGGCGTGGCCGGTCCGGCTGTGTAGACCTCGCGGCGCGTGACCTTTTGGCGGCGCTTGGAGTCATAGGCCGTTGATCCTCCGAAGATCATGAGGGCACCGGTCGGTGTTGGGAAGGCGTCGTCCTTCTCCTCTACGTCATCTGTGGCGGGAACAGGTTCCTTCCCCTGCTCCCCTTTGTTAAGGCCCCCGACCAAGTATTTGCGCATGAGGCCGTAATCCTTGTATAGATGCTTGGCCAGGAAGGCGTGGTTTGGGCATGGCCCCTCGAGCATTTTCTCGAAGTGGTTCGGAGTGCCCTCCATGGGCTTCCAGCCACCTTTGCGGTCGGCAACGGCCACGAGCGAGTTGTCGCGCTGTTGCTTCATGTTTTTTCTTTTGGCGGGACAGTTGGAGGCGCCTTCGCCAGCGTCCTTGTCCCGCCTCATCTTTCCATCGGAGCGATTAAAGATGGCTCCGACCGCCTCCTCTCCAGAGGCGTGACTGGTGGTGATGTCCAGGAGTTCCTTGGTAGTCTGCGGGCCCCTGCATCCTAGCTTGTGGACTAGGGATTCGCAGGTTGTCCCAAATAGAAAGGCTCCTGTCACATCGGCGTCGGCGACATTAGGGAGCTCGTTGCACTGTCGAGAGAAGCGCCGGATGTACCCGCGGAGGGTTTCATTGGCCTTCTAGCGGCAGTTCTTGAGGTCCTATGGGTTTCCAGGGCGTTTGTACATGCCCTGGAAGTTGCCCACGAAGATCTCCGTCAGATCTGCCCAACTCTGAATAGCATTGGACGGTAGGTGCTCTAGCCATGCTCGCGCCGAATCGGCCAAGAATAGCGGGAGATTGTGAATAATGAAATCATCATCACTCGCACCACCGGCCTAACATGCAAGCCGATAGTCTTCGAGCCAAAGCTTGGGATTTGTTTCGCTAGAATATTTAGGGATGTTGGTAGGCGGTCAATACCTTAGGGGGAACGCAGCGTTGAGGATGTGTTGGCCGAAGGCCTGAGGGCCTAGCAGGCCAGGGCTCGGGCTTCGGTCCTCGTTGCTGTCGTAGCGTCCGCCACATCGGGGATGGTAGTCGCAGCGTGCTGCCTCTCCTGGGTCACCGTGGGCGCGTTTGCGAGTATCGATGATGCTGCGTACATCGTGGTCATGGCCGAGGCGTTGATGCACTAGGACGGCGGAGGGCTGCCTGCCACCTAGCGGTGTTTGGTGAATGGACGCGTCCTTGGTAGGACGCACTAAGGGTGTGCGCTGGCTGGTGTCGGGTTCACGTCGTCGGGACAATGAACTTTCCGCCTGCTGCGCCGCTGCACGCTCGAGCAACGTGTGAATTTCTCAGCGGGCACGGCGATCCTCGGACGTCGCGGCCTCCGGAAGGCCATGTAGCAAGGTGGTTGCTGTGGCGATGTTCTGGCTTGCTTAGGCAAAGTGAGGAAGGGTCCCATCGTCGGTGAGGATCCTTTGGTGTACGGTGTGGGCCGTGGCGCGCACGCGCCCCCCGTCTTTGTGGCGTTCAATCTCGCGATTGATGTCCGCGTACTCCCGGACGAGCCCTTGCCTGGCCTCATCGATCTCTTGCTGGTGGGCCCTCAGCTGTTCCATCCTTAGGCGAGATGGGGCTATCGTCTCTTCCCCGGATCTGCCGTCAGGGTTGTTTGTAGGGGTGACCTCTTCCCCGGAGACACTTTCGACATGACCCTCGGGGGTCTACGCCATGAAGCATTCCCGGGAAGGGTGGTGGCTCCCTCTTCTAGAATCCGAGCTGGAGAACAATCCTGGCTCTTTGTTGAGGAGCCCATAGAGGGTCTCCGTATCATGCTCAATCGCCCCCACAAACTTGATGTCCGTGGGTGACTGAACCACACGTAGTGCCAGAAGGTGGCCAGCGGTCACCGCAGTGTTGCGGAGACCGAACGGAAACGCTGTCGGGGTGCTCCGTACGGGGCCTTCCGGACACAGGGTGACATTGTGCGGGGCCTCCCTTGATGACTGGGGTCCAAGAGAGTTGCCTGGCAGATCCTCAAGCCTCAGACGGGTGAGGTCGATGGAAGGGAGAGACTGGGCGGCTGTGTGAGTCAGCGCCAGCTCTCCTCCTAGTGTGATGATGAAATCTAGGTCGCCGAAACGCACGTGTGCGCCCGAGGCCCAGCTGATTGCGTGGGTGGCCATCTGAGGCTTGATTTGGAACGCGCAAGCTCCCCTACCTAGCGCGCCAACTGTCGGTGTTTCGTACAAGTACCGGCAAATAAATTTATAGTAATGCGCGTTAGGCTCGGATGGTGCGCTAAAGGATATAAGATTTATATTGGTTCGGGCCGAATGTCCCTACGTCCAGTTTGTTGCTGCTCGTGTTATTAGCACCATGAACGGTTTGTAGTAGGGGGTACAAACGATCGAGAGAGGGACTGGTCCCAAGTCTCTGATGGAAGGGTTGAAAGGAGGCCAAGAGCTTTGTAGCAGCTTGACTGTATGTGTGTGTCTTGTGTTTTTCGGTCAAAAGTCCATCCATTTGATGGGGGAAGCGCATCCCCTTTTATAGATGAAGGGGCTGGCTTTACAAGGATGAGGGCTTTACCTAGTCTTGTGGCTCATGTCTACGCGGCCTGGTTCTTCATTCTGATGAGTGCGAAGGAAGATAAGCGCCTACAATACTGTTGATGCCTCTATAGAATGTCAGGTTAGTTACAGAATGCTGCCCTGCACAGGGTATGGGTTGCAGCACAATGGTTTGACTTATGAGTCTCCCCAGCCTTGCTCCGCACGCCTTCTGGTTCCTATGAGTCTTCATCGGAGGGACGTGGGGTCGGGGTCCAGAGTAGCCCCGTGGGCAAGGTCTCCTAACTTGGTGGACCTGAGGGGTCGGGAAGCGGGCTCCGCTCCCCTGGGTCCATAGCGTGGTGACGGAAAATCTGTCATTCGTGGAGATATCAAATCCTTTTCTAGAGCATAGCGGTTGTCGTATATCTTCATCGGGTTTTGTGTCCCAGAGATGAAGACGGCGCCTACAACTCTACAGGGCAAGGAGCATACACCTGTAATACCTTTCGGGCTCTGTGGCGCCCAGAAGGGTCTAAAGAACCTGTCCCATCGTTTACTGGCAGTATTTTTCCTGCCAGGGCACAGGGTATGGTCCTTGGAGCCATGGTTGACCTGAACGTCTTGTCTTGCCCTGTACTCATCATCATGAGGGAACAGGGAGAAGTTATCAGGTAAGATGAAACCAATCTTTAGATATCGAGCAGGGCGAGGCTCGTTCCTGGCCGTCGGGTGAAGCAGAGACTAGTCCTTATCTCTTGGGCAAGACCGAGCCTGCCCCTCCGGGGTCGGGCGAGACCGAGCTCGCCCCTCCGGGGTCGGGCGAGGCGGAGTCTATCCCTCAGCCCTCGGGCGAGACTGAGCCCGTCCCAAAGGCGTCGGGCGAGACGGAGACTAGCCCTGAGCCCTCGGGCGAGGCAGAGCTATCTTCAAAGGCGTCGGGCGAGGCGGAGTCTATTCCTCGGCCCTCAGGCGAGACCGAGCCCATCCCAAAGGCGTCGGGCGAGACGGAGACTAGCCCAGAGCCCTTGGGCGAGGCAGAGCTATCTCAAAGGTGTCGGGCGAGGCGGAACCAAACTCCTGTCATTCGAACAAGGGACGTAACGGCGCCCTTATCCGTCCAGAAGTTTTTAACGTTCAGTGGTTATTGGTTCCACCTTCTGGGGTACCCCGGTATTAGGTCCCCGACACGTGTTGGATTTGATCTCTTTCTTTCCTTGGGTCAAAAGTGACGTGGTGTTCTAGTGGAGGACGTTGGAAATACTTGTACTTGGCCCCCAATCAACTTCTTTGTCCTCCATGCCTTCCGTGTGTCTTTAACACTCCTTTTGATCCATGTATGTATTTCTGAAAATGATAATGAACACACATCATGGTGCAACATCAATTCATCAAATGTATCAAATACAATCATGGTAAAGGATTGTTTCACCTGTGAATCAAAAGTTGCTAATGTGGTTGTATCCAGGCATGTGATGTCCTTATCACTATGTCTCCCCATCTCTCCCTAAAATATCTCCCCATTGCTCTTGGCCTCTCGCCCATCACATGCTGCTGCGTCGTGCGCTCGCTGCTGCCGTCTTCCCCGCCCCGCACCCCATCTCGCGCCGCGCAGCTTCCCCATCCAGCGCTGCCCTCTATCCCGCGCCGCACCCCCTCCATCGCCATGCCGTGCTCCATCCCGCGCCGTGCTCGCTCTAGCTCGCTGCGTGGTGCGCCCTCGCTGCTACGTATCGTGCCTCATCCCCCGTGGGCGGCGTGGTGCTACTAGGGTACCGGCGAGGTGCCGCCGACGCCGCCGTTCCCTACCAGAAGGTCATGGCCGCTGTCGACGTAGTGGCTGCTGTGATGCGCGACCTCAGGAAGGAGATGTTGCGATGAAAGCGCATGTTGCAAGCGTATATTTCAAGTATTTCAGACGTTTCAGAGGTATGTTGCAATTGGTTCATATGGATGTTGCAAAAGTAGATCGGGGATGATGCACATGTTCCATATGTTGCAAGTGTTTCAGAGGCATGTTGGAAGTGTTTCAAAGGTTTGTTCAAAATATTTCATCTGTTCCAGACGTATTTGAAAATGTTCTGATATGGATGTTGCATATGTTTCACACATATGTTGCAACAATATGTTCCAAAAATTTTAGCTGTTTTGAGTCTTATGTTGCAGCAAGTGTTTTTATTTTGTAATATGTTTCACACATATGTTGCAAGCGTATGTTCCAAATATTTCATCGGTTGCATATGTTTGTTGCATGTAAGTTTTTCATGTTGCACATCTTTCATGTTGTTCGGAGAGTTAGGGAGCGCGGGGAGTGATGGTGTTACGGCGCAGGCACTGGGGAGCTGGGGGCTGGGGTGTGCGGCGCACCGGTGTTCTGCGGACGGGGCCGCTCGGGGCCGGTGGTTGGGGCGCGATGGGGATAGGGTGCGAGGGCGGGGTGGGGCGAACAGCCTCGAATCGAGGCAGATAGGGCAGGCCACGAGTGCGAGGCGAGTCCCTAGACACGCGACGGGGTGGACGGGAAAAAGCAGCAGACGAGCCAGGGTGCGTGGGCGTCTGGACGCCCGCATCTGTCTGGACATCCGAGCGCTAGCACCTCCCATAATTCATTTCACGGTAACCAATAATTCTTCGGAGTAAATTGCTTCCTTTTTCCTCGATCAAACATCGAATGGAGGGAAATTAGGGAAGTGTGCACAAAATCGACAGCTTGAAATGAATCAAAACTCTGCTTTCTTTCAACTGACTATTTCAGCAGATCCTCTAAAAGGTGGATGCTTATTGCAGAATCGGCCCCAGACCCTGAATTCCCTGAATTGTTTATGTTCCTTTTTGGCAACGCGCATAGCGTTGCAGCAATCAAGAACGACCAGTGATTGCTCTCGACCTCTTGCTCTACTGCTTTCCGCTGCTGCGTAGCATGGCTGAAGGTTAAGCACACAAGCTCACTGACACTGATGGTGCTGTACACTTCCTCAAGCTTTCTCAGACTATTGCACGTGGTCCAAATGGTCTAAAGAAGGCAAAGAGATTGCTGTCTTTCAAGCTCTGCAGACTGCAGCTGTTCCTCGACATCCATGCCATTGCAGCAAGGACTCCAAGGCACACTAGGAGATCTGAGGTGGCAATCAAGCCATGGTTGTAGTAGAAACTGTACTGCTTTGTTTTCCCTAGAAATGGAAGAGAAGGACATAGAAGAGAAGGACATAGAAGAGAAGCTGCTTCAACGATGTGTTCTTGGCTATGGTTTTACCTCTATATATAACGATACAAGCCGAAGAAGTGACGTTGCTGACCTAATGACCTTGCAGACAACAAGAATCAAACTGATAATGCTGTGTCATGCACTGCTTCTGGCCTTCTGCAACGAAACCAGCCATCTCCATGACAAGCATCTCTAGCTGCACTGGAGCTTATGATCCACATGTGATGTCTAGGTCAGAGGCGGCAAACTTATCTGCACGAGTGTGTACTTTAGGTGGTGTTTGGTTCCATAGACTAAATTTTAGTCCATATCATATCGGACGTTCGGATGCTATTTAGGAGAACTAAATATGAGTTAATTATAAAACTAATTATATAGATGGAGACCAATTTACGAGACGAATTGATTAAGCCTAATTAATCCGTCATTAGCATATATTTACTGTAGCACCACATTGTCAAATCATGGACTAATTAGGCTTAAAAAATTCGTCTCGTAAATTAGCCACAATTTGTGCAATTAGTTATTTTTTTCATCTATATTTAATACTTCATGCATATGTCCAAACATCCGATGGAACAGCACTAAAATTTCCATGTAGGAACCAAACACAAGATTGTGAGATCGGTGAGTAGTCTTGCATCCAGAGTGAAAGAGACGGAAGGAACAGTTGACTTCGCAATTCATGATTCTTCGTGCGCAAGCATTGCTGGCATGCTTGGCCTGCCTGCTCTACTTACAACATTTAGAATCTGAATTGTCATTTCTGATACTGCTCCACATACTGTGCAAATTTATTATGCGTTGGGTCTAACTGAATCGCATCATCATGTTCCGAGTATTGGCAACAAGAATCAGCATGGCAGCTTACTCTGGTGCTGGTTACTGTCATATTCCCTGCGTGTTATTCCATCTTCCTGAAACTGGCATGTTATTAGTTGTTGAGAGCAAGATCCAGTTTACAAGGATCTTGTGCCTGTTGTTGAGCCACATCCCATGTGAATACTAACAGTGTCCATCTCATCTGTAATTTTCAAATACAAACATGAACTACTAACTTTTAGATAAATTAGCTCTGACCCGATCATTCTTCTAATGAAGCTGCCAACACTCTCACGGTGCAACTGGTCAGCACAACACGCCAAAGAAGCGGTTGGCTGAGCCAGCCCGGGTTCGAGTTACGGCACCAACTTCTTAAGATAAAAATCAGGAGGACGTCCCTCCCCTTGGTCAAATCTATTCTTCTAATTAAGCTCCCAGTTTCTGGTGACTGTTTAACTCTTTGCCTGTCATCCATGGTAAGTTTAAGGAAAATTAAGGAAGAGATCACAAAAAATGACAACATCAGATGGACCAAAACTTTGCTTTGTGGATTAAATTTCTTTCTAGATAGTTTCTCTCATATTTACATAAAAAAAATTGATGATCAGCAGATCCTGTAAAAGGTGGATGCTGATCACAGGCTGTCAGACTTTGTATGATCTATCTATAAACTAAGACTATTCAGACTCTGCTCTGGATCAATTTCCTGAACAAAGCCGCAACTTTTGCTAGTACACTGTATATTATTTGCGGTGAAAACAAATTACAAATTAGTGAATAGTATTCTCTCATGTTAATAATAACAAAGTTTGGTGGAACCAGGACGTTAGTAATAACTAAGTAAGAAAAAAATGATTAATAAATGTAGCAAACAAAATTTGCTTGTTGGATTTGAACCTATGTCTCATGTTAGAGCCAAGCATCCTAACCAACTAGACTACAACTGAGATATAGCATGTTTCTCGAAATAATTTTTCTTGTGCTATTGCTTATAGAAATGTAGCAAAAAAATATTTAGCGCTAGGGTTCGAACCTAAGCCTTTGAGCTAAGTCGCGCGCGTCCTAACCAGCTGAACCGCAATGGCATTGTTGCATGTTCCTCGGAACAATTATACTTGTTTCATTTCAAACGCCAAGATCTATAGGATAATAGCTCGGTGTCAAGATCTACGGTGCCGAGCTCGACGCCAAGATCTATGGCACCGAGGCCTTGTCCACGTCGGCACCAGGTCACCGCCACGTCCGACGCCTCGCTAAGACCTCGACACCATTGGCCATGGCGCCAAGACGTGTTTCTCGACGCCAAAAGCCATGGCGCCGAGGTCAGGATCCATAAAAAAACAAACCACCAGAGGTCTATTTATGAATATTTTTTCAAAAAAAGGCTGAAAAATAAAAAAAATCGGCATGTCCAGTCCGAGACAGACGACCATGCAGAAGTAACCACTCTGCTACCGCCAGAACATCAAAATCTTTTGTACCACTAGTACGTATGTAGCAGTACTATTCCACTGTACGTGTCATGCCGCACATCAACGGGTGCCTGGTTAAAAGCTCTAGTTTAGTTTTGGTGAATTGATGAAACCCTAAGTGCTAACCTAGTTTATCAAATCACTACAGGAACCGCTGGATTCCCCGAGTGCCGGTTGCACTCGGGGAAGGCCCAGTTGCACTCGGGGAAGCCTTCCCCGAGTGCAACACTCGGGGAAGAGCCTCCGGCTAATCCTCTCACGGGAAAGCCGTCTTCCCCGAGTGTCAAAAATCGTGCACTCGGGGAAGGCTTTGCCGAGTGCCGTGCTGGCACTCGGGGAAGACTTGACGCCGTTGGCCGGCGGCCGACGTTTTTTTTTTTTGATTTTCTTCCCCGAGTGCAACACTCGGGAAAGATTTTTGAATTTTTTTTTTAAATACTCTTTGCCGAGTGCCGAAGTTCAGGCACTCGGGGAAGAAATTTGTTTTTTTTTATAAAAATCCCTCTTCCCCGAGTGCCACAGCACAGGCACTCGGGGAAGCCACCTCTAAAATTCTTTTTTTTTTGTTTTTTGCTTTTCCATGTAAACAACAAAGCATATATATATATATATATCACAAACCAAACCACAAATCAACAACAATATGTCACAAACCACATTTATATATCACAAACGACCAAATTTGTCCGAAATCCACAATATATTACAAACCACACGTTCAAAAGTACACACTATTCCAAGTTCACAAGTTCAATACAAAAAAACGACTCCGAAGGCGGCTCACGGCGACTGTGAGGGGTGGGACGCCCCAGCGTGCGATCCCGGCGACGGTCCAGGTGGGGATGGCCCGACGTGCGATGCCGGCGACCCTTCGACATGGTTCGACGCCCCACCCGATTGATGCTGCAAAAAAGAGAGGAGATTGCACGTGAGTGACAAGATAAAAATATAAGGAGTGTAAAGAAAAGTTGAAAATTTCGGCAGCACCTCCCCTGCACGGGGAGGTTTCCAAAACCTGCAAGAAAAACGTCGGCACGAAGGCCGACAACCACATTTCCAGCACGAAGGCCGACACATCAACAAATCCGGCACGAATGCCGACACATCAACAAATCCGGCACGAAGGCCATCACTAGGTTTGACACTAAGCATGAGCAAAGAAAGTAAAACATCCGTACTCATACTCACCGGAGTAGACTCTCGACGATATGGTGGTGGTGGTGGCGGTGCAAGCAGCTCTGCTGGGATCTCCCAACCTTGTTTCTGCCCAAGTTGTTGCACGAACTTGAGCAAACCATCTTGCTGGGCCTCCAAAGCTTGTACCCTCTGACGCTCGGACTCCCGCTCGGCCCGCTCAGCCTCCCTCTCAACCAGCAAACTCGTCTGCTGAGCCCGAAGTTGCTGCAGCTCGGCCTGCAACATTTGACCCCAATGTTTCAATAATGCAGAGCTAAGGAATGTAAAAGTGAAAGAACGACGAATGAAACTGGAATACTTACCTGGATTGAAGCCACCGCTGTCGGCCGTTGGCTTATGGGCACGCTAGAGCTCGTGCTCGCTGCTCGTAGGCGGTTGAGAGGAGGAGTACAACCCGTCTCGAGGATGCCGTCGCCCATGTAAAACCGCCCATGCTTCTTGCCTTGCCCAATCCTCATCACTAGCTCAGGATCAAGGCGCTCCTCGGTCCTCGGATCGTAGTCCGACCCGTGGACTAACCTTGATGCCTCTGTGTACGAACTGAGGCGGGTGTGGACGGACGGACGGACAGAACGTGGCGACGGAGGCACCTCCTCCCCTTCTTTCTCCTTCTCCTCCCCTTCCCCTTCTTCTTCTCCTTCTTCTTCCTCCCTCCTCCTTCCTCCACCTACCTCCTCCTTCTCTGCTCCCTGACCAGCGCCAGGGGCTGGGCTCCACACAGACAGACGGACGGACAGGGGCCAGCGGCTTGCCTCGGGGCTGGGGAGGGGGCGCGCTGGCCGGACAGGCCCCGACGCGCAGGGACAGGGGCGCGCCGGTGGGGCCGCGCCGCCGTCTCGAGCTATGGGGGCGCGCCGGCGGGGCCTGCGGGGCTACGGGGGCGCACCGGCGGGGCCTGCGGGGCTGCGGGGGCGCGCGGCGCGGGGGCTGCGGGGGCGCGCCGGCGGGGCCGTGACGTCGTCTCGGGCTGCGGGAGCGCGCCGGCGGGGCCTGCTGGGGCGCGCGGCGCGGGGGCTGCGGTGGCGCGCGGCGCTGCGGGGGCTGCGGGTGGCGCGCGGCGCTGCGGGGGCTGCGGGGGCGCGCGGCGAGGGCTGTGGAGACGCGGTGGCGCTGGGCCGGCGAGCGCTGTGGGGGCGCGCGGCGAGCGGCAGCGGCAGAGGGAGCTGGCGGCGGCGGGGTAGCGCACGGGCGGGGCGGACTGGCCGGTTTGGGGTGGGGTGGCCGGTTAGGTTTAGATAAGGCCTGTTGGGCCTTTTTTTTTTTTAAGTCTTCCCCGAGTGTCCCCTGTCCTGGCACTCGGGAAAGAGCCTCTTCCCCGAGTGCCAGAGAAGACACTCGGGGAAGAATTTTTGTTTTTTTTTGTTTTTTTTACCTCATTTTTTTTGTGAGGCCTTCCCACATTATTTAAAACTGCATGTTCATATTTGGGACAATTTTGACTTATTTTGTTATATTTCGTTAGTTTTTTTCGTTTCGTTGAATTTTTTTGCATACTTCGAATTTGAACTGCAGGTGCATGAAATAATGGAATTTGGTGATTCAAAAAATTATATTAATGATATTTGGTGTATGTTGATGCCTTATCCAGGAACTCGCATGAAATGTCAACCATCTTGTTGACGTAACATGACGAACAACTTGTGGGAAAAGTGTATTTAAATTATATAAAATCCGAACGAAGTCCGAAAATCACGAAACTTGTCTGGGCGTCGTGTTATCGCATGTAGAGGCTATGATAAAAAATCGAGAAGGTTTCGGCGAAGTTGCAACGTCGGATGCCTAAAACCCAGACATCTCCGCATGTGATCTTGTAGAGATCACATGCGGAGATGTCTGGGTTTTAGGCATCCGACGTTGCAACTTCGCCGAAACCTTCTCGATTTTTTATCATAGCCTCTACATGCGATAACACGACGCCCAGACAAGTTTCGTGATTTTCGGACTTCGTTCGGATTTTATATAATTTAAATACACTTTTCCCACAAGTTGTTCGTCATGTTACGTCAACAAGATGGTCGACATTTCATGCGAGTTCCTGGATAAGGCATCAACATACACCAAATATCATTAATATAATTTTTTGAATCACCAAATTCCATTATTTCATGCACCTGCAGTTCAAATTCGAAGTATGCAAAAAAATTCAACGAAACGAAAAAAACTAACGAAATATAACAAAATAAGTCAAAATTGTCCCAAATATGAACATGCAGTTTTAAACAATGTGGGAAGGCCTCACAAAAAAAATGAGGTAAAAAAAACAAAAAAAACAAAAATTCTTCCCCGAGTGCCTTCCCTGGCACTCGGGGAAGAGGCCCTTTCCCGAGTGCCAGGACAGGGCACTCGGGGAAGGAAGCCTCTTCCCCGAGTGTCCTGTTCTGACACTCGGGAAAGGGCCTCTTCCCCGAGTGCCAGGGAAGGCACTCGGGGAAGAATTTTTGTTTTTTTAAGTTTTAACGGCGTGGGCGGGGTGGACCGTCAAGTAGCATGTTTCTTTGCCGAGTGCCGATCTTCCCCGAGTGTTGCACTCGGGGAAGAGTGCCTTTGCCGAGTGCTGCTCTTTACCGAGTGCTAGGTTCTCTGCGGCACTCGGGAAAGCCTCTCTTCCCCGAGTGCAATTCTTCCCCGAGTGCAACACTCGGGGAAGATCCTCTTTCCCGAGTGTCCGATTTTTGGCACTCGGGGAAGCCAGAGACACTCGGGGAATTTTGTCTCTCCCGTAGTGAATTGATTATGAGATAGGTAGCACTACTCCAAGTGGTGAAGCAAATAAAGATCATGATACGATGATGGTGATGCCATGGTGATGATCAAGTGCTTGGACTTGAAAAAGAAGAGAGAGAAACAAAAAGCTCAAGGCAAAGGTGAAACTTGATATGAGCTTTTTTGTTTTGTTGATCGAGACACTTAGTGAGTGTGATCACATTTAGGATCGATAGCCATACTATTAAGAGGGGTGAAACTCGTATCGAAATGCGGTTATCAAAGTACCACTAGATGCTCTAACTCATTGCATATGCATTTAGGATTTAGTGGAGTGCTAACACCCTTAAAATGTTTGTGAAAATATGGTAACACACATACACAAAGGTGATACACATTGTGTTTAGCACTTAGAAGCAAGGGTAAGAAACTTCACCAGTGAAGTGTCCGTCTGTAGAGTGCGGATAGTCTGACGGTGCCATCGGTGCCCTATACAGAAAATAGGGTTTCACAGAGTGCACCAGATGCTGGCCTCAACTGGACTGGAGCGTCCGGTCAGTGGAAGCAGTGAAGACGCTGGTGTCGGTCTTGGACCGGACGCTGGGTCACTTTGTGACCAGACGTTGATGGGGTGCATCCGGTCCCACTGATGTGGCAGCACAGAAAAGAGGAGAAAGGACCGGACGCTGATGCTGTGTCCGATCGTGACCGACTAGACGCGTCCGGTCACGAATTCCACCTCTAGAAGCTTACTGAAAGTGACCGGACGCTGGGGTCCAGCGTTCGGTCGGGCATGACCGGACGCATCCGGTCGCGAGTGGAACCTTATTGGACACGACCGGACGCTGGTGTTGGTGCGTTCGGTCTCAACTTAAGTGTACTGATGACCGTTGAGATCGGGCGATCAGAATTTGAAGCAGGTGCCACATGGTGTGCATCGCGCGACCGGACGCTAGGCGCTAGGGTGCTGCGTCTGGTCAATACGACCAGAGCGTCCGATCGCCCCGATTTTCAGTGGACTGAGGAGCCAACGGCTCTATTTCGTGGGGGCTTCTATTTAAGCCCCATGGCCGGCTCAAGCTCACTCTCTTGGCCATTTGCATTGACATAGTAACCTTGTGAGCTTAGCCAAAGCCCTCCCACTCATCTCCATCATTGATTCATCATCTTTGTGAGATTGGGAGAGAATTCAAGTACATTGTTTGAGTGATTGCATCTAGAGGCACTTGGTGTTTATGTTTCGCTGCGGGATTCGCTTGTTGCGCTTGGTGGTTGCCACCACCTAGACGGCTTGGTGCAGCGGTGGAGGATTGGCACGAGTTGGTGATTGTTCGTGGCCATCTCCTGGTGATTGTGAGGGGTCTTATAAAAGGTAACTCTAGTGGATTGCTTGTGTCATTGGGTTACCTCACTTGTGGGTAGGTTCTTGCAGTGTCCGATTGTGTGGACGAGGTTCGTGCAACATCTCTTAGCCGCCGAACCATCAAGTGTTGGTCGACACAATGGGGACATAGCGTGTTGGCAAGCACGTGAGCCTCGAGAAAAAATTGATTGTCTCTTGCCCTTTGGTATTCTCTCGGTGATTGAGTTAGTATTCATCTTGTGATTGGTTCACTCCTCTACGCGGTGGTATAATCACCTCACTTACTCATTTACATTCCCGCAAACTAGTTGTAGCAATCTCTTTAGTGTAACTAGAATTGAGAGCTTATTTTGTAGCTTAAGTTCATCTAGTGGAGCTCTTTAGTGTAGCAAGTGTGAGAGCTCTTAGTGAGTAGTGACTTAGTAAATTATGTGCCTAGTGATCATAGTAACTAGAATTGTTGGATATGTGGCTTGCAACCCTTGTAGAGCTAGAGCAAGTTTGCATTTCGCTACTTATCATACTAATCAAATTGCTCTAGTTGGTTTGTAGATTTTTAAATAGGCTATTCACCCCCTCTAGCCATATTAGGACCTTTCACCTGTTCGCTTGCTGTTAAACCATGGCTGAAAGTACTGTTGGCTGATTTATTGTGAGAGAAAAATATTGTTCGTTGGCTGAAAAAGTACGGCTTATAAGCCAAGCGAACAGGGCGAGGATGTGCAGTGCCTGCATAGCGCAGACGCGCGCACAAATGGCTCAGAAATACCACAACTGTAAGTTGTCCCAAGTCAAAACATGACAGTAAGTTTAGTTAAATTATACAAACAAGTACTAATATTTATGATATAGGTAAACTATTTATTATCAAATTCATCACGGAGCTAATATAACTATTTGATGGCAGTGGCGTGGCTAGGATTTGTAGGTATGGTGGTCCATTGTCTAAAGTTTTTTAACCGCTATAAATTTAACTTGTCAGTACACAAGTATATGAATTACAAAATACAATTAAGAGAAAAAGGACATATAGAGTTTATAAAATAGACGAGTATAGCTTTCTTAACGTAGAATTGATCGAAATATTACATACCTATAATAGTTGAAGAAGAATATGTCACTACTTCTTCTTATCATGCCTTCGCCTTCTAATAGCCATGAAAGTGTTGATGATCTCTTCTTCACTCAATTGTAAGAACATATCCCACTCAATAAAAGTCACTAGGCAATCATCGAGAAGGCTATCACCCATCTTATTTCTCAACTTATTCTTGATAAAGGTCATTGCAGAAAATATTCTTTCAACACTTACAGTAGCCACTGGTAGAAGCAATACCAATTTGATAAGTAAATAGACCCAATGATAAACTTTATCCCTCTTTGTTTCAACAAGTTTTACTGAGAGGTCAACAAGATTGTTTAGGCCTTTGAACATTTCATCTTTCCTCATGTCATCAATAAAAGTTTCAAGTTGTAGATCGAGTCTTAGCAAGTCAGATCTTGAAAATCATTAGGGTAAAATTTAGCAAGTCTATGTACCTTGTTTGCATCAAAAGAAGCAAAGGAATCTGCTGGATTCAAAGCAGCCATACAAGTAAGCAACTCCATATTTACCTCATCAAACCGACTGTCAAGCTCTTGACTAATTTTATCAATGACTCCAATATATACTTCTCTTCTGAAGTGATCATCATTTGTTTGGTCCTGAGCAAAACGTGCTGATCTTCTATATGGCACATAATTATGTTCCATTCCAGGAACTTGAATGTCATATTTATTGCAAAATATTGTAACCCTTTGAAGAAATGAAACCCACCCTTCAGACCTCATTTGCTGCATTTTACTCTTTGCCAAACGGACAAGTGACATTGCATTAAGGATATCTTGGTCTTTTCTTTACAAACACTCAAACAATTTATTTGTATGTCCAAGAATGTCAAGCATCAAATGAGCACTGAAAATAAAATCAAATGACTCAAACACTCCAACCATAGTATGTATTTTTGGCCATTCACCCCTTTGTGAAGTATCTTGTCCAAGAGCTATGAGTACATAGCGAATTGTGGGATACATAGCAATCATGTTGACCATAGTTTTATAATGAGAGCCCCACCGAGTGTCACCAGGTCTAGGTAGCCCCATCTCTTGATTTAACCCACTTCTAGATTCTAGTATACCACACTCAAGTGCTTTCATGACATTGGCATATTGGTGATGTCAAAGCATGCCATGACGCTTATAAGGACTACCAACAATATTTAGCAAGAGGGATACTCGATCAAAAAACCACACACAATCATCATTGTCTTTGGCAACAGCAACAAGAACCAATTGGAGTTGATGTGCAAAACAGTGAACATAATAAGCAGATGGTGATTCTTTCATAATCAAGGTTTTTAGCCCTTTAATCTCTCCTTTCATGTTACTAGCCCCATCGTAGCCTTGACCACGGATTTTAGTTATAGTCAAACCATGACTAACTAGTAATGATTGAATTGCTTGCTTAAATGATGATGAAGTAGTATCATCTACATGAACAATTCCAAGAAACTGCTCACATGGCCTTCCTGATTTATCAACATAACGCAAGCAAAGGGCTAGTAGTTCTTTATGAGAGACATCACTAGACTCATCAGCTAAAATTGTAAAGTGATCATCCCCTATTTTCTTAATGATTTGATCTTTAGTCTCCATTGCACAATATTGAATAATTTCTTTTTGTATGTTTGGGCTAGTTAATGTGTAATTACCTGGAGCATTCTTCAAAACAAACTTGTTGACCTCTTCTTTATTTGCTGCAAGCCACTTCAAAAGCTCAATGAAGTTCCCTCTGTTGCTAGACTCTTCACTTTCATCATGCCCACGGAATGCTAATCCTTGCTGCAAAAGAAACCTCAAACATCTAAATAAATAAGTCAACCTAATCTTGTAGAGATGGTGCTCCTCATTATCCACCTTCTCAATTTTATCATCAATTGCTCCATGGGGAGTCATAAATAAGTTATCTTTCTTGAGCTGCGTTGTGAGCACTTGTTACTCCTCCCACATGTAAATCACGTGCATAATTTCTTTTCCAATTTCTCCAACCACCTTCAACAAATGCAGATTTCTTACTTTTCTCCTTTCCAAACAAGTAGCACACAAAGCAAAATGCTGCTTCCTTCTTGACACTGTATTCAATCCATGGATATTTATAAAACCACATAGGATTGAATTGTCGATCCATATTTCCAATTTTTCTACTTTCAAATTGATGTGCATAAGGTTGGAATGGACCTTTAATAATATATGATCGTCGAACTGCATCTTGATCATTGACTGGATAATTTACAATGGGTTGTCTTTCCCCCGGATCAAGTGGAAATCGACTGATATCATAAATAGGATCTTTTTGGGCAACTGGAGGTGGATTTGGAGGCATTGGAGTTAGAGTTACATTTTCTTCAATCACTCTATCTTGATCTGGTCCATCTTCTTGTTCAGACATTGGAGTTGGAGCTACATTTTCTTCAATCACTCTATCTTGATCTTATCCATCTTCTTGTTCTTCCATTTGCTCTTCTGAAACAGCTGCAGCCACAGAAGGAGATTGAGAACAAGCCTTCTTCTTTGATTCATATTTCTGGAAAAAGAGACGCAATATCACCACTCCTCTTCATTTTTAACAAATCTGCATGAGAATTATATGACAGTTTCAATTTACCAAACCAATAATCCAATACTATAAAAAACATATAATTAAAATTAAATCAGTTTTATATATCCATACCCTGTGCACTTTTGTCATTCCTGGCTTGCCAATTGTAGAAACGTGGATCCTCCGAATCTCCGATCCTAGGCTGAAAGAAAAAGAAGCTGAAAGAAAAAGGAGAAATGTGAGTACAGAGGAGGTCTTTGGCTTAGCAAATAGCAATTGAGTCTTCATCTTAGGTTTTTGATGTACGTACCTGATCCTAATGGTTGCTGGGTTGCTGGTTGCTGCTCACGGCTTAGCGTTTGCCATCGTGGACTCGAGGTCCTCGTGGAGTCGCCGCGCCCTGTGCTCGATCTCGATGGCTGCACCTGCGCCATCGGTCTCTCGTGAGTCGCGATTCCTAGAAGGCCGGCCAAGCAAACGTACACGATCAATTCTCTAGTATAGACTACATGGATGGGCTTTGGTTGGGCCGAGCGTAGGGTGATCCACGGCCCATAGGGACCACCGTGTAGCTCCGCCCCTGTTTGACGGCGTAAGTGTTAATAGCCAACCCTATAAACCTGATCAGGGTTGAGATAGTTTTATCGAGACCACTATTAGACGAACGCTAATTCAATCTGAATGGAGCGAACGGTTCTCCAACAACTCCCACTTTTCTTTGAGACTTTTCCCTGTGTGCCATTATAAAAGATCGTAATCCCTTGTGTGCCCCTGTAAAAATTTAGCGGTTTTCAGTGCCACTACTCCAACTTTTTCGTGTCCTCCATGCCACTTCCGTCAGTTTGGGCTCTAACACCGTCAAACTGTAGGTGTGAAAAGACAAAAATACCCTTAAGTCTAAATATATTATTAATTTTTTTAGCATCTTAACGACTTCAAATGAAAAAACTCAAAACTAGAAAGTTGCAGATCTCGTCGAGATCTATAATTTTCATATAAAATTTATTTTCATTTAATTTCGCAAAAAATATGATTTGATATGATTAATAACCTATGCGAAAAACTTGAAAACTTAAGAGTTAACTTATAACATGTAACTTATATCACATAACTTATGCGAAAAACTTAAAAATTCAAGCGTTTTGAAACACAACTTATTTACAAAAAGTTATTAAACACAAAGAAACAAATTAACTTATAGCTTATGCCAAAATTTGCAAACATAAAAGTTATTAACACACAAAGGAACGAATTAACTTATAACTTTTACCAAAACTCAGAAATACAAAAGTTATAAAACACAACTTATGTAGAAAAATTATCAAACACAACTTGCGTATATAAGGTATTCTATATAACTTATGTACATAAATTATTCCGTACAACTTGTGTGTATATGTCGTAAGTTATAAGTTAATATACATAAGTTACTGCTAGGAAAAAAATTCTTCGAAATGTGCAAATGGGGTCTAGTTTTGTCCGCCTCTTCATATAGAACACACCGGTGTCGACGGAATTGCAAATAGATACATTCTTTGGAAGTTATAGTATTTTAAAATAGATGTTTTGGTTTTTTAACTTGACGTCAGCAGCATGCAGCTTGCCTGTATGCATGCGTGCGCACGCGTCTGACTCGGGCGATGTCGGAGATCGTTCGCTGTTTTTTTTTTTTTTTTGGTTTTGAGCCTCTCCTCTATACAGCTCTAGTATCTTGTTCGGATACAGGATCGTTCGCTGTTGAGCGAACGGGTGATCGACCGCGGGAATGGATTTGTGTAGCTTTATCCAGAATATTTCAAAACGGAACGTCAATGCACATTTCTGCTCATACGAGCTGGGCCCGTTTCGCGGTCCATCTCTGCGTTCAGTATTCGGGCCTGAATGCATGGCGTCGTCGGGGTCCATCGGCGTAGGCGCTACTGCTATGCAGTGCAGCACCGGCTGATTGGGCCTAGGAGATCCAACTGATCTATGGAGTAGATAACCCACGTCCATGGGCCACCACAGCTTCGACCGTCGAGTCCAGTTCAGTCCCGATCGAGCGCGGGAAATGACTACCACGCGAATCACAGGAGATACCCACCCGCCGTACGATCCGGCCGTGCATTTGTTCATTTATTATATTTTCTCCTTGATTAAACTTCATGCGCAAAGTCGCTGTATGCATAGATTTTATCGTACAGCAACTCCAAGATCAAGCCTCTTTATATCTTTTCTAATTGATATGAATAGAGATTTTAGTAAAAAAATACTATCCAACAACTTCTTTAATTTAGATCTCTAAATATAATAATTCTCTATTCCATATTTCTCGCTAACTGAAGATGAAGAACGGGACTGACTCTCTCATTAAAGAGCACATAGAATATAGAGAAAGTATTGGAGGATGAGAATGCATATAGTGATATTTTTTTATTCAAATGACTCTCCAAATGATTCAGAGAGTGTGTTTAAGAGATACTCTTGGAGATGTTTTTAGAGGATCATAGAGAAACACTTTCAGTTAGAGAAATTCACTCTATGCATAGACTCATTGTATGCATAGTGTTTATATTAGAGAATCATAGAGAAACCATAGAGAATTTGGAGCAAGAGAAACTTAGATGTTGGGCCAAATATTCCGTCCGTCCAACAAACTTGTGTGCATCCAAGGCCTTCTCAGCTTCTGAGAGTCGATTAAGTTGTGTTCCACCAATCTATACTCCACCCATTGCAAATTACAATTCAAATTTTTTTTTGCAAAGAATTACAGTTCACTTTAAATTTATCATGAATCAGAATTTTCAAAAAATGACCAGGTTTTAAGAAAAACGTAATGATATTGCGAGATCAAATAAATGTACCGTGCAGACATATTTATAGAGAGTTTAATTGAACTTATTTGGTACTAGAGAAGTTGATGCTTTTCCCCTAAAAATTTGATCAATGTTATAGTAGTTTCATTTAAAATATAACTTAATTATAAACTATAGTTTAAAGTTTGAACGATGGAATAATTAGAATGATGGTTTTCCTAATTACAACCTCCTATCGGTGTGTTGGGATTGTAGCCTTGTAGGTAGGTGGATATGGGACATATGCCCCTTTCCTTAGGTCCACCTCCCCTAACATTTACCAGTTGCAGGCATGAGCGCTTGATGTTCCTTCCATCTCAGTTTGAATCAATTGCATACTATACCTTCCTTTTATCTATTAATTATCTCCAAGGTGACATTGTTTATATTTTTTCGTCTTATCATCCATCCGACCTTTCTTTTATCTATTAATTATCTCAAGGGTGACGCTGTTTATATTTTCATCTTATCATCCATCCGCGGCATTCTGTAGTCACAACTTCTTTTGTTATTCATCTCAAGGGGTGATGCTATGTAATATTTACTCCTTCCTTACCTCCGTCTCGATGGACTCCGGCGGCGCGACCTCCGGCACGATCTTGACGTCGTCCTTCGAGTCAAGAAGAACGAGCAAGCGTTTTTTGGTCTCCATGCGTGCAGCGAGCGGAAGGTAAGGAATGCCTGGCCTCCATGCATGCAGCGAGCGGAGGCAAGTAAGGAAGTGGCGCGATTTATTGCTCCTCGTCAAGTGGCACGACGGAACCAAAGCGACAGGGGCAATAGCGTCCAAAACCCGATTAGTACACCTAAAACGACTTGATTTGTGCAAACGGTGCAACCCCTTAAAACGACTTGTTTTACCGATACGGAGGGAGTATTGTCTATTAAGTTGTCTTAAAATTATGTGACATTATATTGATACAACACCAATGTATTTGTCCTAATTAGTTGTGCCGATGGGTTGATGGTTGTTGGCCATATGGGGACATGTGCCCCTTTTTTCTAGGGTCCAATATAGAAGTCTAGATCGAGGAGTTGCTAGCTATCGGGGATATGGGTGTTGCCCAACGAGACACTCTGGAAGGAGGTATCGACAAGCCCTTGTGTTGCCTAGTAGTGAGACTATCTGGATGGAGGCTTCAGTGTTGCCCGAGGAGACCGTATGGAAAGAACTATCGACAAGACTTCGCTTGCACTTCGGCACCATGTTGAGCTCACCAAGCGTTTGTCTGGATGGCATACAAGAGGGGTGGCGCTTACTTCGACTGCGTTGACCTAATGGACGCCATAGTGCCCCTGAGGACGTCGAGGGTGAAAGGATGGCACCAACAACTTTCACCAATCACCGGTCGATGGTGGTGGAGACGCTCCTCGCCTCTGACTTCGGAGCAGGAGGGGACGAGGAGCGGGGAAAGAGGCCTAGATGTCCCGAAGCTTGAGATGAGGAGGCAATGGGAAAGCGAAGTGGCAGCGACGGTGGATCACGATCAGTGGTAGAACAGAAGACTATGTTATCCGTTAATAGCTCGCTACAACATGATATATGATGTTATATAGTTATTTTCCTAAACAATAATAGGCTATGTGCATTTTAGTTATGCAAAAAGGTTAGAAGGTTTTAGAGATAATATTACCTCAATGTATTAGCTAGTTGGAGGGTCAACAAATTAGATTTCTTTGTCTTAAAAAACATTGAAGATTAGTCACCAGGGGCGGAGCTATATTCCACGTGGTGGGTGCGGCCACACCCACGCAAATTTTAAAAGAAAGTAGAAAGAGCTAAACTTTCACCATATTATACCCCTATGACATAGATCCTTGCACCCATAAGGCAAGACGTATCCTCAGTCGGATTTGCTATAGCTCCGCCCCTGTTAATCGGTACAAGTGCTAAGTAGATACTAAGAGCTTATTAAGAGATTACCCCTCATATAAGAGAAACAATCAGGACAACGAAGAAAAATAACAAAAAGGGTGAAAAATAAGAATTTTAAGAGATTACCTCGTCAGTTTTTAATTTCTTCCTCCACTTACTTTGTGGTATGGACTTGTGGTGGTGATGCATGTGAAGTCTCATCTCGCCGCCGCTGGTTTCCACCACCAGATCAGCCTGGTATGGAGAGAGCACACAGTGTGTTGGACAACTTTAATTTGGAACTCGATGATGCACACACCCACGCCCCATGACCCATGTGCTCGGCCTGCTTCTCGGGGTTTTGCATTGCATTGCAGCCATGCATTCGTGCAGGGTAGCTATAAAAAAACTCAATTCGGACAGCTGCACACGGACTTCATCAACCAATCTCTGTAGCGCATGCAGATGATATCACTCCATACATGACGGATACGTACACCGATCGAGCACAAGAACACACGATTGCCTGGTGCCGTATTGCAACCACGCATGCGGCCCCGATCGATTCTGCACGCACGCACGCACGCACGCACGCACGGGCTCAGTGTATGAGTGCAGTGACAGACGCACTTGTGTTGTGTGATTGCCCAAGAATGGACCGACCGGCCGCCGGCCGCCTGGGCAGAGAGCTGCCTCGTCTTGACATGGTCGTGGTCGTGGTCGTGGTGGTGGCGGTCGTCGTGGTCGGACCCTCCTCACCGTGGAAAGGTGCAATGTATCCGTACCGTATGTTGCCCTGCAGCACGCTGGCCCATATGTCTCTACTCGACTAGCTAGGGCAGCTAGCTAGCAAGCTACTGTTGCAAGATCAAGATCATGTCGATGATGGAGTAGATGCGAATTGAAGATATTTTTCAGAGACATTACTCATTAGTGCGCCGCAGTGGACCATGTGATCGACATGTATGCCCAGCTGGCCAGCTTCAGCCTTTTCGCTTGAGCGTATTTTGTTTATAAGTCATAACTTATTAACTAACGAATAATATTTTTCTCTCACATAAAATCAGCCAACGGTACTTTCAGCCATGATTTATGATCCAAACAAGCCCAAACAAACACACAGGACGGCTTGATGATCGTCATATCACCAACAAGAAACTGCTACTGGAGTACTCCTACTACAGTGTACTCCGTACGTACTACAAGTAGCTAGTAGCGCCACTAATGTTTCCATCATTCTTGATCTTGATTGCCTAAAGTTTTTCTTTATTTGGTAGGCGTTGTTGCCTGCCAAAGTTGCCGTTGGCTCCATGCTTATACTGAGCTGGTCTGAGCTATAAGAAGGCAAGCTTGGCTCTCGCAGGTCGCCACAGCTCTTCAGTTCACACTCATTGAGCGAGCTAAACAGCAAACATCTACTAGAACACTCTAGCAGCAGCTCAGTGATCAGTCTTCAGTAGCTAGTGAAATCTTGTTCATTCAGAGTAGATACTTGTGCAATCATCAACATATCTAGAGAGATCATGGCGGGAAAGCTAGGACACCTGATGACGAGGCTGCACCTGACGAGGAGCCGATCGCCGGCATCGGCAGCGGCGGCGGACGTGCCGCGGGGCCACCTGGCGGTGTACGTGGGCGAGGGGCGGAAGCGGCTGGTGATCCCGACGGCGTGCCTCAGCCACCCGGCCTTCGTGACGCTGCTGAAGCGGGTGGAGGACGAGTTCGGCTTCGACCACCGCTGCGGCGGCCTCACCATCCCCTGCGCGTCGGAAGGCGACTTCGCCGACATAGTCAGCGCCGTGGATGAGCACCACCACCATCACTGATGAGGAGTGATGATCGTGCCCGCGCCGATCGAGTCGGTCGATCGAGCTCTGATCGTTTGATTCCGCTTCCAGTTCCAGCTAGCTAGGATAAATTTTTTCTTGGGGTGTCGTAGCAGCAATAGTACTAGGGGTTTGCTTGACACAGTAAAGATTATGATTGGAAATTGGAATAAACTCTTATCTCATCCAGGTGTAGTATCAGAAATCCGTAGCAATGGAAATGAGATTCCAAGCCATCAAAATTCAGGAAACGTTTACATACCTTCTGTCTTCTTATGGGTCTATTTAGTACTCCCTCCGTTCTAAATTTAAGACGTTTTGACTGTTCTAGATATATTATTTTTACCATATATTTAGACATAGTGTATATCTAAATGCATAACAGAAACCATATATCTAGAAATTTTGGAATGAAGGGAGTAGCTTATAAGCTGCTTATAGCCAAAATAAGCTAAAACTAAAAGTCAAACAGTCCTTGTAGTTTAGTCTGGCCACGTTTATTCACACCACCCTATTTGTACTAAAAAGTAGAAAACGGCTCAGACCTGCTTATTCTGATCACACTAGCTTTTACTCTATTTGTGTAGCTTTTTTTAAGAAGCGCTTCCAGGAGAAGCTATACCAAACAAGATGTAGGCATGTTCGGTAGCTTGTTTTCATAGTTGTTGGGGTTGCTGCTGCAGCTGCCTCCTCACAGAACACTATTCTAACAGCCACCGGTAGCCTTTTTAGTTTTTACAGGTAGCCGAACAGGTGTGTGTGTGTATATATATATAGCGCTCGGCTTCACCACCTAAGAGGGTGTCCTTCTCAAGAACACAGATCCCCCTCCCGTGTCAACAACGACCTTATTATTGTTGTCCTCATAGACTAAGCTTCCATTGGCGCGCATCTTGAAGCTTAGGGTGGAGGTCAGATGGAGCAGTTGCCAGTTGGACGTTGAGCAGAAGCAAGGTTGAATCCCAGAGCATGCACTGGAAGAGGGGATTTGCGAGAAGCGGTGGATGTGCCACGTCATCAAGCGGTGGTGGGACGAGCTCACCGATGGTTGATGCTAAGCTAGACACATGGTCTTGCCACGACTCGACATCATCATTAAGGTTGTTTTGTGACCTCAAGGGTAATTTTATGAACTGTTTGCTTTCCTTTCTAAATTGATAGGCATAGCTCATGACATTGCTCTTAAAACAAAAATTCCACCCTTGTCTACCTTAGGAAGTGTCTAGCCAACACTTGAGGGTTTTACTGGCGGAGAACACTCAATTTTTTTCATTGTTTTTCTTTCTCGTCGCCCCCGCCACCTCCCATCGCCCGGTGGCGGCCGCGCTAAGGTTTCACCGGAGCTCCAGCGAAGCCCTAGCATGGCTGCGGCGGCCTCCTTTTCCCCCTCCCCTCCTCCTTCTTTGGTGGTGAGCTCTGGCCATGGGCGCCCTCGCCCTGACCGCCTCCGCCGCCGCTAAGACCCGAACGTCGCCCTCCTGCCGTCCCCATCTCCTGGCTGGCCTGCCTCCCCCGATTTCCCCTTCTAAGGCCACCAGATTTGGAGAAGAAGAGAGTGAGAGGACGGTGAGAGAGGTCATGCAGGTGAGGGGAAATTGAGTGTCCAACACTCGGTTGTTGGATAACATTTCTCCTAGTTTAATCATGTCCTCGCATACTGTCACAATTTTGGTGTAATTTTTAGGTAGAATTAGTGTAATTAAAAATTCAGGTGTCACTAGTAGAGAAATGACCTTTGATCCCACCACGAAATTTGGCTTTAGTCCCGGTATTTTTCGTGCCCGAGAGTAGACAGACATTTAGTCCCGGTTTGTAGCTCCAACCGGGACTAAAGGTCCCTGCCCAACGGCTACTGCGGCAGGCTTTTGCTGCAGGGGACCTTTAGTCCCAGTTGGAGCTACCAACCGGGACTAAAGGTTAACTTTTACTCTCGGTTCGTTCCTCCAACCGGGAGTAAAAGTCTACTCCCGGCTAAAGGCTCCATCCGGGACTAGAAAGGGACCTTTAGTCCCGGTTTCTGTCTCCAACCGGGACTATAGTTCCCCTCTTATATAGCCCTTCTTCCTCTCCGAGCCTGAGCCACTTCGAGCTCAGTGTTTTCTTGCTTCATCGCCGGCCTCTCTTCTTCCTCATCGCCGGTAATCACAAGATTTTCTTCGATTCCTCCATCGATTCTTCGGTTATAAAGGTTACCAACTTTATACTCTCATGTTTCATCAGTAGCATATCTCATTTTGTGGACTAGATATATGTGATTTTTTATGATGGATTTTTTTTATTTGTAAGCCATTTAAGCTCAAAATCACTTTAAAGTTTGCATATTTGGATGAAAGAAGGTTAAAGTAGTTATTCAAAACTAGTATTCAGCTTTCATTTCTAGCATGCATAGCAAACTTCATGGTTTAGAGATATAGAGAATTTTAGAGTTTTTTTAATTTTATTTGTTTATAAAATGAGAAATTTATATTATATTAAAAATGAGTATAGAGAGTAGATGGCAACTGCTTCTGGGTCCTCGGCCTCTCATCGGGTTCAAAAGCGACTGAGGCCGGACCTCCCTCTCATTGCGTGTGGCGAGTGTGAGGAGAAGATTGTGATGAAGTACCGGGTGAGGAAGGAGTGTCCCAACAAGGGCCGTATCTTCTACAAGTGTTCGGATCGCAATGTGAGTTATTTTGTCGCATTTGATGATTATGGTTAATTTATACTTATTTTCATGATGATTGTGATTAAAGTTCTAATTTTTTGTTTTAATTTCAGTGGGATGACACTGGATGTTCAGGCTAGTACTGGGAGGAAGAGTATGTTGAACACGTGCAAAACTCTCTTGCACAGGCGGCTACGGCGGCTGATGAGGCAGTGATCCTGCAGAAGAAGCCCATAGATGTTGAACAAACGCATGATCTATCTATTTTAGTTGGGATTGGTCACGAAATCCTTATGCTGCTGAAGTGCATTTTAGCTTTAGTTTTTTTACTGGTAGTTGGGATTGTCTACATTGTAGCGAGACTTTCATAAATTAGTACCTTGTGTGGTGACATGCATGTCGTATAATTAACTAATTATATTCTAGGTTTTAATATGGTATGTATGTTATGTAATGTAGATGAGCCGGCATTGGATGTACAATGCTAATCGCCGCTCCCAAGAGTTCATTAAGGGCATGCATTCTTTCTTATGTGTGGCCGAAGCAAACAAACGCGATGGTTTCATGTGCTGCCCATGTGCCATATGTAAGAATTTGAAGGAATATGCTAGCTCAAGGAGTCTTCATTCACACTTGTTGAAGTCGGGTTTCATGCCAAACTATATTTATTGGACGAAGCACAGAGAAACCGGGGTTGTAATAGAAGAAGATAAAGAAGAACAATGGGACGATGATGACATTATTGCTGAATATGGTGCCTTCAATGATACTGCAATGGGGGAAGCTGAAGAAGAGGTAGTGGCAGAAGATGAGCCCGCTGATGATCTTGGTCAGGCCATTCGTGACGCACAAAGAGAATGCGAAAATGAAAAGGAGAAGATCATGTTCGAGCGCATGCTAGAGGATCACAAGAAATTGCTATACCCAACTTGTGATGCGGGATAGAAAAAGTTGGGTACCACACTAGAATTGCTGCAATGGAAGGCAAAGAATGGTTGTATCTGACAGAACAAGAAATATTTTACCCGATTTGTACAACATCTTTAATCAGACACGTGGAACTCCTCCAAAACACAATCTTTTCTTATAACACGATCAAAAAATTCAGAGAGAGGAGTGACCTCTCATCCGGTACGGATATAGACAATAAAAACGCGGCTATTCTTATTTTCCAACCACACGATTACAATCGAACTTTTGCTAGTACATGTGTATTAAATATTGTAAACATATATGCATCGCGTGTACGACGTGTATTATTGTAAACAAAAATGAGAAGAAAAAAAAATATGCATGCACCAGTGTGGCAATCATGAACAATGGTGCTATCTGAAACTTATATTAGAGCATACAACAACATGATATCATAGGCAGCATTAGCAATGGCGCTTGAGTGAGAGAAGGGTCTTAAAGATGCCGATGAGCACGCCGGTGACAGACAGGAAGGCGGCGATGAACTTGTAGTAGTACGTTGTAGACGAACTTGTACGCTTTGATCCTCACCGACCTGTGGCGCTTGTACGAGTCGATCTCCTCCAGGGCGGCGAAGTAGCGGCGGCCGAAGCGCAGGTGCTGGTCGAGGCCCTTGAAGAAGCCCAGCGCCTGCTTGTTGCTCAGGGCACCGTGCACCATGCCCCGCCGCTGGAGCTAGTGCACGTCCTCCTTGCGGCCCATGAGCATCGCGAGCACCGACAGGTAGGAGCTCACCACGAAGCCGTCCGTGTCCCTGGCCGCGCCGGCGGTGCTCGCCTCCAGCGCCGCCATGTTGACGAGCCAGCACCCGGTGACGTCGCTCAGGAACACCGGCGACAGCGACAGCTCGCCGTACAGGCAGCACCGCCGGAGGCTCATGTCCCCGAACCAGACCTCCGTGCTCGGCGTGAGGACGACGCCCATCTCCGCGAGCTCCACGGCGCTACTGGACCACGACGACGAGACGCCCGTGTAGTTCTTCACCTGCTCAGGCATGCAGCCCACCTGAGTAAACCTGAGCAGACCGAGGAGATGCGGCGGCTTGTGCTGTTCGGTGCTGCCGACGACGCCGCGGCTTTCTTCATCGGACGGCCGCGTCGTCTTGGCCAGCGCCGTCGGGATGCATCCACAGCGCATCCCCCGGCGGCAGCAGCGGCCATCCTCCGGCTTCTTCCTTCCCTTCCAGGGGAGGAACTTGTCGCCCATCCCGGCGACGAACCCGCGCACGTCGACGAACATGAACTCCGCGAGCGCGTCGAGCACCAGCCAGGGGATCTGGTTCTCGAGCAGGAAGATGTCCTTCTGAATACTGGGCCCCGTGGACAGCGTCATCCGGTTCTGCAGCACGGGCGCCGTCGTGTCGTCGTCGTCGACGTCACCGCCGGCGACCATGTACTGCAGCAGGAAGCAGCCGTCGAGGAACATCATGGCGGCGAACTCGGCGTCGCCGAGGCCCACGACCGCGGGGTCGTCGGCGTCGTAGCAGCCGCGGGCGGCGCCCGCGACGGAGCGCACCTTCTCGTACACCTCCGCGGTGGAGCGGCCCGAGGACCGGCAGAGGTAGTAGGCCGCCGCGAGCTTGACCTCCTCCATCTTGTGCAGGTGCGGCGCCCCGTGGTGGTACGGGCCGATGGCCACCACGCTGGGGACGATGTAGCGATCCTTGTCGCCGCCGATTCCTCGCAGGCTGCGGGGGAACCGGTGGATCTTGGTCTCCACCTTGGAGAAATCGGCCTCCAGCCTCGCCGTCGTCGTGGCCATCCTCTCGGCAATGGCGGGGAGGTCGGGGACGTCGTCGTTGATGAGTATCGTTCTCGTGTCAGTGTCCATGGCACCAGGATTGGGATTGATGGGAAACTGGGAACAGTCATTTCGACATTGTCGTGCACACGTACAGCTAGCTTTATATGCATGCATGAAAGAGTCCCAACAGCTGTCAGATACTCAGAGTGATCGATGAAGCATCATGCATTGTTCTTTATCACTAGGATCCTTTGCCGGAGCAGTGTTCAGGTATCTGAAAGCTAGCATCGATCGCCGCTCGCCGGTCTGACTTCTCGGCAACGGCAGGGAGGATGCCTGTCCTCGCGCGGTGCGTGACAACGACCTGGTGTTAGGATCGATGTGAGTACCTTTCTGTGTAACCCGTAGATCCGAGTAGGCTCCTAGCCCTTCAGTAGATGCACCGCAGCCAGTGTCGCGGTGTAGAAGAAGTCGTCCAGCGCCGGCGAGATGAAGTCCAGTGGCGTCGGCGGTGACCCTGCAGGCGACGGCAGTGGTGGTGGCGGGCACATCCCGTCGCTGGCAGCACGGTCTTTAGATCGGTTTAGGGTTACTGTAGGTGGGTGTGGCGGCTCACGGCAAACCTCGTCGTCCGAGCCCTCGCCCCCACCTTCCTTTTATGTGTGCTGTGCGACAGGGGCCCACCAACCGAATTAGGGTTGGGCTCCCCCGATCAGGGAGTAGAGATAGGGCCCAATAGGCCGTTGGGCCTATTGGTGGAGATCAACTAACATTCTCCCCCTTGATCTCATTCCATCTTTCACTTTTATGTCATTTGCTTTTGTTCATTCCATTACAGATTAGCTCATAGAGCATGTCTCATCGTCACGGTCCATTGCCGATAGACTTAACAGCTACAACTCACTACTCTGTTCTGAAATAGATACTTATCTTTGGGCCTTCTTTTGTCCAGGAATATTTTAGGCTTTCCCTTAAACCCAAGCTAGCTACATGTTCTCTGAACACCATGTCCTCTGAACATGTTGGGTGGTAAGCCTTTTGTAAGCGGATCCACGAGCATCCTTTCTTTACTTATATGCTCAAGATTTATGACTTGATCCCGGACTTTATCTTTCACAACATAATACTCCATGTCAATGTGTTTGGCAGCACCACTTGACTTATGTTGTGAGCATCCTGTACTGCCAGATTATAATCGCAGTATTACTTTAGTGGTCTATAGATGTCGTCAACCACCTTCAAACCGGGTATGAACTTCGTTAGTTAGTTCACCTGCCCGTTGCCTCATATCATGCTACAAACTGTCATACATTGTGGACGATGTAGTGACGGTTTGCTTTGAGCTTTTCCATGAAATAACTCCACTTTGCGAGATGATAGAAAATCCACGTCTGGATATGTATTCACTCTCGCATAATCAGAATCTGAATATCCCACCATGTGGAGTGAATCAGATCTTCTATATGTCATCATGAGGCCTTTCGTTCCTTGCAATTAATGCAAGACTTTCTTTACTAATTTCAGTGTTCTATTCTAGAATTGCTCTAGAATCTGTCAAGTAAAACCTGGTAACAAATGCCAAGTCAGGACGCGTACATACTTGAGCATGTTGCAAGCTTCCGACAGCTGAAGCATATGGAACCACTTTTACTTTATCGATTGAGCTCATATTGGTTCCTGGGGCATTGAAAATCCCCATATCTGTCGCCCTTGACTATAGGAGCAGGTGAGGGACTATATTTGTGCATACTGAATTTCTTTAAGATCTTTTCCATGTATGCCTTTTGTGACAGTCCTTATACCCTTTTCTTCTATCTTGGTGAATCTCGATCCCTAGAACGAACGAGACTTCGCCAAGATCTTTCATATCAAATTTCTTTGTCTCCAGTAGTAGACTGACATCACTACTAGCAAGTAAGATATCATCTACATACAGGACAGGGAAGTTAAACTTCCCATTCTTAAACTTTGTATTGACACAATTGTCCTCTACATTCTCTTTAAAACCCAAAATTCTTTATTGACTGATCAAACTTCAAGTACTACCGTCTTGAAGCTTGCTTTAATCTATAAATGGATTTCTTTAGGCGGCATCCCATTCGTTCTTTTCCTTCCATGACAAAACCTTTCAGTTGTGCCATGTAAACATTTTCCTCCAAGTTTCCGTTGAGAAATGTCGTCTTTACATCCATCTGATATAATTTTCAATCGTAATGTGCCACTAATGCCATTATGATTCTGAAGAAAACTTTATATGAGACTGGAGAAAATATCTCATTATAATCAATCCCTTCTCTTTGCATATAGCCTTTTGCCATAAGTCGCGCTTTATGTTTCTCTATATTCCTTTGAGAGCCAAGTTTTGTTCTGTAGACCCATTTACAGCCTACTGTTTTGACTCCTTTAGGAATTATTTCCAAATCCCAAACTTTATTGACATTCATTGTTTTCATTTCATCTTCCATGGCCTCAAGCCACTTTGATGAATGATCACTTCTCATAGCTTCTTCAAATGAGGTGGGATCATCCTCCATTTGAAATTCCTCAGTGTTGTACACTTCATAATTAGCAGGAATAGCTGATTTTCTAACTCTTTGAGACCTTTTAGGGGCCTCCACTTTTGGCACATCTTCTGTTTGAGGCTGTTGTTGCTCCCCCTCATGTGTGGCAATAGATTCTATAGAATCCTGAAGAACAGATTCCTCATTTTCATTCATTGTTGCCACAGGTGAAATAACAACAGGTGCTGGCACCATAGTATTTAGCACTGTCAGTGCAGCTACAGCAGGTAGTGAGAAAATTGGCTCATGAATCATTAGAGTGGGCGCTTACACCCGCTTCACTTCAAGGTCAATTTCTCGAGCTACCATGCTCCCCTTCATCAATTCGTCCTCTAGGAAGACATCATGTCTCGTTTCCACAAACTTTGTATATCTCTCTGGACAGTAGAAACGAAAACATTTTGACTTTTCTATGTAGCCAAATAAATGACAACTTACTGTTTTAGGATATAACTTCCCAATGTTTGGGTTAAACACTTTAGCCTCAGCAGGGCTCCCCCCACACACGCAAGTGGTTAAGTGAGGGTGTTCTTTCTGTCCATAACTCATATGGTGTTTTAAGCACTGACTTTCTTGATACTCTATTGAGAATATGAATGGGGTTTTTAACGCCTCCATCCACAGGCTCAACTGTAAGGTGGAGTAAATTATTATACTGCCCACCATATCCATCAGGGTAGGATTGATTCTTTTAGCTACTTTATTCTGCTAAGGTTCACCCGATATAGAATACTGGACTACTATACCATTCTTTTAGGGTATGCCGACCGTAGTACTCCACCACGGTCAGACCTGACTGTCTTTAATCTTTAATATCTTAAATTTATCCAATACATCTGTTCTTTCTTTGATTGGATAAATATAGTCATAATGGGAGTAATCATCTGTGAATGGATCATAACCATCCACACTCTTTACAGGAAACTAACCACAGATGTTTGTGTGAATAATCTATAAAATTCCTGCGCTTCATTTAGCATCTTTCTTTACATACTTTTCTTTTATGCATTCTCTGCATTGTTCTTAATCTGAGAGCTCTAATGGAGGAAGAACATCATTCTTAACTTGTCTTTCTATTCTCCTCCTTGAAATATGGCCTGAACGATAGTGCCATAATTTCGATAACGCATCGTGAGCTCTCTTATGCCACCATTTCCAGAGTAACACTCTGTCACCAGCTGCTTTATCAGCTGAGTAGCATATGTCTTTGAAGTGCCAGTGAACTGACTCTTTATTCTATCGTGGTACTCAGTGACCGTGTCACATTCTAATATTGAGCCCACAATTACAGGTTTAATCATGTTCTTTATCACAGCCAAACATTTTTTATTGGCAGTGACCCACTTCCTATGCTCAAAAGTCATATGAGATCTTTTGAGATTCAAAATCCCTTTCTTTAGTTGCCCAAGTGGCATCTTTTATCTCCCTCACCGGTGCCACAAACTCAGTGGAATACGGTGAGGTGACTACCCAGTCCACCTTAAACAAGATGAGAAAACCAGGTTAAAACTTTTCTTAACATAAAATAACACATCATTTGCATGCCTTGATTTCAACGTTGGTCAAAATCAAAACATACAATTATTCTTATACACTAATTCTACATCATCATTGGGCAGAAATAGAATTAATGCATAAATCTTTAACTTTGACAACTGTTCTTACACACTAATTCTACATCACCGTTGGGCAGAAGTAGAATCAATGCATAAATCATTAAAATTATCAACTTTTCTTATACACTAATTCTACATCACCGTTGGACAGAAGCAGAATTAATGCATAAATTATTAACATTACGATATTGTTATTAACAACGTTGGTCAGAAAATAACAACATCGTAATTATATCAAAACTCTTTTTCTCCAATTAAATACCACATTGGTTCAAAATAACTGGAGAATCAATAGTTTCTTTAGCAGCGGAAAAACTTTTCTTTTTCTCCAAGTAAATAGCATGTTGGTTCAATATAATTGGAGAATATACTTTTTCTTTAGCTGTGGGAAAACTCTCTTTTCCTTTAATTTTACCCATAGGGAAAATTTCTTTTTCTATTTTCTTTAATCCATTAATCAATTTCCAGGGAATAAACATTTTCTGGAAAATCTTTTCTTTTTCTCCAGTTAAATATCACATTGATTCAAAATAACTGGAGTATAAACAACTTCTTTAGCAGCGGAAAGATTTTCACTCAATTTCTTGAATTTTACCGACAGGGAAAAATTATAATTACTTTTTCTATTTTTCTTTCGAGCTATTTTTCATTTTCCAGAAATTAGCAATTACTGGAAAAGAAAAATCAAAAATTGATATGGATTCTTTCACTGTTTTCGGCCCAACAGCCAAAGCGGCCCATGGCCCACGTCGGCGCTCGCGCTGTCCCGCGCGCTCCCCCCGCACTCAGGCCGCAACCTGGGCCTGGGCCAGGAATCCGGCCTCGCGCGCACGCCCGCCTGGGCCGGCGATGGGCCGATCTGATCTGTGCCGTTGATATCGATCCGACGGCCGGGCGCTCGTTTCGGGCGGTATAAAAACCCGCCGACGCCGCAGCCAGTGCGAACCCTAGCTCAGTCTCTCCGCTGCTCTCTCTCTCTCTTCGCCCGCCGCTCTCTCTTCTCTCTACCTCAGTGCAGCCGCGAGCGACCGACGACGAGCGAGCGGGCGGTGGAGCGAGCCTTGGCGCCGTCGCCGGCCCCCTCGCCGGCGCGCGTGCTCCCCAACGGGTGAGCACGCCGCTGTCGAGCGGCCTAGCCACGGCGCCCCCGGCTCGGCTCTTCTTCTCCCGCGCCGGCGAAAGGCTGTCTCGGCTCTTCTTTTCCCGCGCTGGCGAGGGTGGATCCATCCCCTTCCCTTTCTCCTTTCCCACCCCCTTCTTTTCGATTTGGATCTCGCTTTCCTCTTATCCGAACCGAACCGAAGGAGGGGATTAGGGTTAGGGTTTCTTTGATTCCTTTCTTTTCTTTTGTTTGATTTCTTTTGTTTCTTCTCGGATTCAACCGGTTAGGGATGAGGATCCGTTCTAGGGTTAAGTTTAGGGTTCGTATGCCGACCCTGTTCTTTTCCCCTTTCTTTTTTTGTTTTTCCTTTCTTTTCTTTGACATCCGAATGGATCTAGGGTTAGGTTCTGTTTTCTTTTATTTCTTTTCTTTTCCCTTGTTTACCCGAACAGATTATCCCCGTTCTAGGGTTAGGGTTTCGGCTCTGTGAGCCTAGGGCCCTATTTCTTCTCTGATCCGAAAGGATCTGTTCTTTTCTTTACTTTTGCCGTGCGCCGTCGAACGGTGCGGCTCCTTTCCCCCACGCGCGGTGGCAGTGATGACCGGCAGACCGTGAGCCGGTCTCTCTTTCTTTTGCTTTTACCCGGTTAGGGTTAGGGATACACAGGAATACACAGAGGTAACCTGGATCCTAACACCTAGGACATCCGATCCATACAATATTCCTTGGTGAGCATCACCAGGCCATATATGTGAATAATGATCTCGTTTATGCCAAGTACCTCAGTAATAATCACCCCGTCCACTTAGGCTTGTTTGGCTGATAAGCCATGGCTGAAAGTACTATTGACTGATTTGGTATGAGAAAAATATTGTTCGTTGGCTGAAAAGTATGGCTTATAAGCCAAACAAGACTAAGCGAACAAGGTGAATGCCAGCTTGCTATCTTATATTATTGTCTTTAAAAAAAAGATAAATATAGGGTAACCCAACTTGCTACTAGTATAGAAAAATATATAAGCAAAGGCACATGAATGAAATAAAAGTATGTGAGCTTAGAGTTGTGTTCGGCTGGGTAAGAAGCCGGTTTGTTCGGCTTATTTTTCCAGCCGGAACAGTATTTTTCTCTCATAATATTTTAGCATAAACAGTGTTTTCCGACATGAACAGTAAATAATTCATACTAGCCGAACACTTCCTAGATCTTCGTGGAGAGCTAACTTTATTCTCTCTCCTTCCTACTCAATAAAATATTCTATGAGCTAGCTATATTAACACTATTGGAGCTATCCTAGAACTCTTTTGCACACCTCGGATCTCCAAAAACCAATGCCTGGGATTGTTGCTTGGCAGACAGCTTTTGCTAGCTCCCAACCAAACAAACTCTTATTCTCTGTCAATACGTCCAAAAAATTTCTTACCTAGTTATGGTTTGATTGGATTTTGTTTGTAGCATGTGGGTGGAAATATAATTCATTTAGGGCAGTCCTAAAGCTAGAAATCACATTTAGTTTATATTGCCATTAATTTACGTAGACACTAATAATGTAGAAACTATGTTCGGATAGTTTCTACATGATATTTTTTTTATCTAATTACACATATTCTCTCACCATCATCTACCTATTACATCTCTTTATGTCTTGGTTTTTGTGTAGACATGGTTTCTTATCTAATAAACCATTTTCCCATCTCTCTTCTTTAATTGCTGTTTCACGTCATCTTTTTGATTAGTTGACACTCCAATTGATGAATATAAAAATCATCGTTTCATGGATGGAAGTGGTTTTACTTATATTACCGCTGCACTTGTAGTACATCAGTTGGTATGCTGCTCATTATAAAAAATCACGTTGAGGCTTGATGTAAGGTGATTGGCCTTTGTTTATAGAAGTTATATTTTATAAAGTGTATTGCACTGTTCACATTTACCAAATGGCCTATTAGCTCAGTTGGTTAGAGCGTCGTGCTAATAACGCGAAGGTCGCAGGTTCGAGACCTGCATGGGCCAGGACTTTATTTTTGTTTCTTTATATTTTTTACCTCTATTCTTTATATTTTTTTACCTCTATTTACTTTCTATTTTGTACCACATTGACACCTTTATTTACCCTCTGTCTTCTACTGCTGTTTTTTCCCTCTATTTTACTTTCAGTTTTGTACCACGTCCCCTTTGTTTACATGGATTTTGTTTTTGTTTCTATTTATTTTTTTACCTCTATTCTTTCTATTTTTTTTACCTCTATTTACTTTCTATTTTGTACCACGTTGACTCCTTTATTTACCCTCTGTTTTCTACTGCTATTTTTCGCTCTATTTTACTTTCAGTTTTGTACCACGTCCCCTTTGTTTACTTTCTGTTTTTTTCCTATTTCCTCTGTGTACTTTCTATTTTTTTCGGTTTCCTATGTGTACTTTCTGTTTTATATAACATCCCCTTTGTTTACTTTCCGTTTCCTATTTACTTTACACCATCCATTTCGTTATTGCGGAACGAATAGAAAAAATGTTATTTGCTCCTGCCAATATATATATATAAACATAAAAAATCCTAAAAAAATGGAACAAAGATCACCTTAAAACGGTGAGTGTTGAGTGGCATGTAAAAATAGCCTAGGTCCTCAATAATATTAACTAAAAAGCATTTTATACCTATTTTCTCTACTATGCGATCATATATTATTTTTTCCTTTGTTTACTTTTTGTTTTGCACTACTGTTTCCTCTACTATAATACTGGATAATTATATATTATTTGACCTCCTGGACGAGCCATTTTAATGTTTTTTGTTTCTTTTTTATTTATGTTTTCTACTACTTTTTTCCATATTAGATAATTATAGATTTATACTCTCTCCGTCCTATAATATAAGGGATTCAAGTGACTTTAAAATAAGAAGACTAACAAAAGACCACCTTGCCCCTCACTAATGAGGATGGAGAGAGTAGTTGAGTTGTTATTTTCTTTAATTAATGCTGGTTGTCTTAGGTGACGCTAAGTATAAAAGGGATCTCAATACTTCTTAACAAAAAAGACATAGGAGAGAATGGATTGAGGACACAGAATACCTTGTGTTTATGTATAGATTTTGAACTTTTGATCTTTTCTATTACAGGACGGAGGGGATATTTGAGATGCCGATTTACAGTGTTGATGTCATGGAGAAGTTAATCAATGTGTTCATGCTAGAGAGGTTTTTTTTTTTTGTTTCCTTTCTATTTTGTACTGCTGTTTTCTCTACTATACAAGTTAATTATATATTATTTTACCTACCTACCTGCATGAGCCATTTCAATGTTTTCCGTTTACTTTTCTTTTTTACTTTATGTTTTCTACTACTGTTTTTCCTTCTAGGTAATTACATATTATGTTTGACATACCGATTTACATTACATTACTTCTATCATGGAGAAGTTAATCAATGTATTCATGGTAGAGAATTGAACTTTAGGTTTTACCGCATTGAGCCATGTGTTGTCTGCTCATTGCAAAAGGCACTTCAGACTGTGATGGGTCTTGCATGATCTGGTCCTTCAGCTCCTCCTACTGCATGCCTGCTTCATTTGGCATAGGTAGAAACACTCTCCATATGGCACTGCTTCGATAACAACTGTGAAGAGAATGAACTGCAGTCTGAATTCTCGTTGAAAGTCTTTCACCGTTCAGTCTAATTCTCATTGAATAATCATTGTATCACACCTCACAGAATGCTGCAACTGCAACCATTTAGACGTAGATTGATCCACAGCGACACAGTTCAAGAACTACAAACATCTAGCTAATCAACTCTGAATATTTGAATTATAGCCAAGCTAACTTTAAAACTTAGAATTAGAATTGGTTGGGGTGTGCCAGGCCTGGCCAACAGTGCAACGGCTAGGCGACACTTGAGAAACCTAGTAGCAAGCTACTATAGTGGATCCTCCCCCACAAAAAATAAATTTAATATCATTGTGAGACGATGTCTCACATATCAGATATTAAACTGATAAGAACAGATACTACACTTGATCTTAGCCAAAAGGCCGAGAAAGGTATGATTTGGCTAGATGCCCTGTGTCACCTTATATAGTGAGTATACGCCGCCGTGCTTCTTGGTTAGGCGAGCTGGTACTAAACGGGTGAACCGGCTGCAAGCTCCATGGCGGCCATATGTAATGGGCCTTCTCTACTTAATTAGTCTCACTAATCCTCCAAGAAAAGTACTAGTTAGGCCCGCCATTAGGACTCATCGAAGCCTCCTAACGCATCGGTCCGAAGGTGCTTGCTTTTCTTTTCTTTTCTTTTCCTTTCCCAAGTAATAGTATTCTATATGAATTACTATTATATTCATTAAACTAGCGATATTTTACCATTCATTGACATAAACATTCAAGAAACTCTCAAGTTGGTAAGGACGGAACCTTACTTAAACAGGGCGTAATAGCATGTGCATATTTGCTACTACACCTAATACTAAAAGGAGAGATTTTATTTCTCTAAATTTTGATCCATCACACTCTTCCTCCCCGTCTCTGTGTCCCTCCACTCCTCCTATTTTACTAAGAATAGTGGTACATGATAAATTCAATATTAGAGTTCTAATTGGTTTGTTATCCCATCTGTGATCTGAACTCATGAGTCACACTCGTATGAGTTAGTATAGCACGTATCGAGCTAAATAACAGAGTTATACTCTAAAATGTATTAGCACATATGAGGCAGAGGAGCATATTTTGTTGCAACACATAGGTAGTTTTACTTGAAAATAATAAATATTATGATTCTTAAGTATCTGTCAAGATGGCCGAGTTGGTCTAAGGCGCCAGTTTCAGGTACTGGTCCGAAAGGGCATGGGTTCGAATCCCATTCTTGACATGTTTTTTGTTTTCAGCACAAGTCTGCTTTCTTTTCCTGTTTTTTCTTCTCAGTTTTCAGTACAGGTCTGCTTTCTTTGCTGAATGGACATGTTTTTTTTTTCCAGATTCAGTGCAGGTCAGCTTTCTTTGCTTAATACATGGTCAAACCTTTTCTTTATATAATATATAAAAAGCTTACTTTGTTTAATATTATTTTGTGGGAGGAAATACATATGCTTGGACTTGGTACAAGTTCACACTTCTGTGTCTTCCATTCCAGAAATTATACATAGCAGTACAGCTTGGAAAGGTTTGCAGTTTTCTTTCGTGACACCTTGAACTCGGCACACCCGGAGAGCTATCCAAGTACTGTCCCGTCCCGGAAATCTACAGGGAAACATTGAGCTGGAAGCAGTTATAACAGCTCTAAGAAACAGCCTGCTTGCGTGTCTGTCTTGTGTGGATTTATAGGAAACCGGTGCCTTGTTGCATCAGGATCAGCTAAAGTGTAATTTACTTTGTGCAACCCGTGTTCACAGCTTTAAGAATGTGAGTGAGTTTTGAACAATCTCAAGATGATATTTAAATACATGATTATCTTTTGCATGAGTAAGCATGCATGGCAGCTTATACCCTAGTGCCGGTTGCTGTCATTTCTGGCCTTTGTGTTATTCACCATTAATTTGACTTGTGAACACTTATGAATTGTGAGCTCAACTGCGCAAATCTCATGTTCATGGCTTAAGCCGGCACATTATAAGTTAGAGCAGATTAAAATTCACTTTACAAGGATCCTATGCCTGTTGTTGAGCCACATTCCATGTGCATATTAACAGTGGCATGTGGCCATCTCATCTTTTATTATTTTCAAATACAAACATGAATTGTACTAATAATTCATCGGGCGTCCGTCCATCCTGAGGCCACTTTTCAGGCCTGCGCGTACAAGTCCAACAGGCCTGCTTACTGTCTATGTGGTATGAACCCGCTAGGGTGAATCCCAATCTTTCGACGAGAGAAGGTGGATAACTCGATTTGGGGATGCAGATGACGTTCACGGCCCGACTACAACCATCCAAGGATGCTGCGCCTTAGCAACCAATACACCACCTCCAATGGCCGTCGTGATCTTGTAGAGCACGATCAACCAAACCACTAGGGTAATTCCTGCAAGCAATCGACGAATAAGCAAGAACAAGTAGAACAAGCAACTCAATTACAAATATGGAGGTGAAAAACCAATCTAAACTCACAAAGTTGGGGTTCTGAATCAAGTAGAACGGATGGTCTAGTCAACACACGCGTCTACAAGGAAGTAGCAATGGCTAAACTTTCAACAAAACAAAACCTAATCTGTTTGTGGCGGCTCTAATCCTTATTAATACCTAAGAGGATGACCAGGGGGTCTTGGTGTCATGCTCCAACCCAAGAACACGTCCTTATTGGACCCGACTTGATAGAAGGCCCATCGGAATAAAATAAGGCGACGCAGCACCTTTGACAGAAAAACCTCTCGGTAGTAATTTTATCATTGCGGACGCCTTAGGCAAGATATAGACATGAGTCCGAATCCGTATGAAAATAGACTTCATAAGGATTCCATGGAGTACTTGAACTCCCAAAACGGAGTCCGGATGAGGTCGTGGCGGCCATCGCAAGTTGGTACAGTGTTGCAGTCCAAATCCAACCCCAAAACGTGTTGGATTTGATCTCTTTCTTTCCTTGGGCCAAAAGTGGCGTGGTGTCCTAGTGGAGGACGTTGGGAATACTTGTACTTGGGTCCCAATCAACTTCTTTGGTCCTCCATGCCTTCCGTGTGTCTTTAACACTCCTTTTGATCCATGTTTGTATTTCTGAAAATGACAATGAACACACATCATGGTGCAGCATCAATTCATCAAATGTATCAAATACAATCATGGTAAAGGATTGTTTCACCTGTGAATCAAAAGTTACTAATGTGGTTGTATCCAGGCATGTGATGTCCTCATCATTCTCCCCTTCTTGGCTGCAAGTCGTCCTCGACTTGCTCCAATGGCATTCAAAAGTGCTTGCTTTGATGTTGGAACACAAAGCGATGGCTATGCTGCACGACCACAACCAGCAATGCTCCATTTCTTTAGGATTACTCCGTTGCATATGGGAAAAACTAGGAAAACTTTGCAAGACATTATTAGTGTTAGTGCAGCCCCCTATTCGTTCATGGTATTGTAGCCCATAAGGATATTTCAAATTAGAGCAAATATAAACTTTATGCACCAAATATTCTACTTTGTTGTCGTATTTGCCAATTGCATGAAGTGAACATTGATTAAAACTTGGCAAACCAGAATCAAATTTAAGTTTCTCTTTTGGAGAATTTAGATTACATAGAATATCAAATTCAATATAACCTAAAGTATTTAAAGAGGACAACATATTCAGTTCATCTTGTGCACAAGTAATATGATGAAAAATCTTTTCTTCAGCACATTTGTATGGTTCCAAGCCAAAAGTATCACACTTATTCGCTACTTGTGGCATAGGAGTAAAAGAATCATCAGCACATAAGTCCTCTTTATCACAAGGAACAAGAAGTAATTTATTTTGTGATAAAGGAAAATCAGCAGTGGGTTCCACTATTTGTTGCTCTTCATTAGCATGTAGAGTGGATAAATTTTGGATATTATGGGTCACATCATTCTTGCAAGTATTCAAAGATAATAGACTCTCCTTTTCAGCATTGAGAGCAAGACAAAACAATTGACCAATATGTATGTATGATTTACTAATTAACAAGGTTCGAATTTCAGAATTGAGCCCTCTCATGAACCTACTCATAACATCTTCCATGCTTTCATCTAATCCACCAAACATGATGCAAATCTTAAAATCATGGTAGTCTTCTTTTATAGTCCTACTATCTTGCTTCAAGTTATCTAATTTTGCAAGCAAATAATCAGCATAATATGCAGGAACGAATGCATCTCTAAAAAGAAATTTGAAGTCTTCCTAAGATTCTGGAACTTTGTTGTGCCTACAAATGTGTTTCCATTCTAGCAAAGCATATTCAATCAAAATATTAGAGGCAATACAAATCTTTTGTTTCTCGGACAGGTCATGCTCATCAAATTCATTATCTACTTTTAGCTCCCAATCAATGTAAGCTAGAGGATCAAACTTATCATCATATAACGGCAAGTGTTGAATGACATCCTGAATATGAGGGTCTAGTTTCAATAGCTCAAAAATCTCCATATCATCTACCATGATTAGTAGAAAACAAGAAATACAAAAATAATATGTATCCTCCTTTTAACTACTAGGATGTGTCGGTTGTAATTCTCTCAAACTCAACTTGTTAAAACAAGCCCTTACAAGTTCTTACCAAGCCAAACAGGAGGTGACGGCATCCAACAAGTCTGCAAAAGTGGAATGAAGTGTATCGGTGCCGCAACAACAACACCTGTCAAGCTATAGTCGAAATATGTGAAGCTATAGGTGGGCAGAAGCAAGGAAGTACTAGCACCATGTTAGTCACAAAAGCAAGCCGAATAATCGTTCAATGATGGTACTGTGTTGGTCCTAGGCTAAACCATGCTAGAGACATGAGCCTAGGCACAAAGGTAGTCACTAAAAAAGAGCAACTAGCACAGCACGAAGAAAGTAACAGATTCAACCCCTTCTTTCTTCTCCTTCTCTTGTCTTTTTCTTCTTCTTCTTCTTCTTTTTTTTTGCAGAGCCCTAAATATTTTGTTTGGTACTATGACAGCCCAAACAATAAGGCTATTACACATAGCCCCTTCGAATTCAGATTTAACAACTCTTGTTATTACAGCAGATGGGGAAATCTCTAGGAAGATTGTGGAGCACTCAGAATGATTTTTTCTTAAAGGTCAGATGCATTGGAAAGAAGACAACTTTATCTTTCCAAATTGTATTTAAACTCTCAAATCGGATATCATATGGATCCGTGGTGGCAAAAACGAAGCAAAGATGTATATGGTGATGGTGGATCTCGTGGTGACCAAAACATGATAGAACTCAAAACTCTAAAGGAATAGACACTAAGACTAGCAACTCGACACAACCGATGCAACCAAAAACTTAACAAGCCCTAACTAAGCAGTGCTAGCAAAGGCTCAAAGGGTTTATAGGATTATGGGTAAACTAATCTACTATTTTTTTGGCTTGTGTGTACTATAGGAAAAATTAAAAATAGTGAAGGATTCAAAGTCTCTCACCGATAAACCTTGCTCTGATTACCAACTGGTATGAACCCGTGAAAGCTCTAGTTTGGTTTTGGTGAATTGATGAAACCCTAAGTGCTAACCTAGTTTATCAAGTGATCATGAGATAGGTAGCACATTCCAAGTGGTAAAGCAAATGAAGATCATGACATGATGATGGTGATGCCATGGTGATGATCAAGTGCTTGGACTTAAAAAGAAGAAAGAGAAAAACAAAAGGCTCAAGGTAAATGTATAAATGGTAGGAGCTATTTTGTTTTGATGATCGAGACACTTAGTGAGTGTGATCACATTTAGGATCGATAGCCATACTATTAAGAGGGGTGAAACTCGTATCGAAATGCGGTTATCAAAGTGCCACTAGATGCTCTTTGCATATATATTTAGGATCTAGTGGAGTGCTAACACCCTTGAAAAATGTTTTGTGAAAATATGCTAACACATGTGCACAAGGTGATACACTTGGTGGTTGGCACATTTGAGCAAGGGTTAGGAACTTCACCGGTGGAGTGTCCACCCGTAGAGTGTGGACAGTCTAACGGTGCCACTAGTGCCCTAAACTCAGGTGAATGTGGTCACTGTAAGTGACTGGATGCTGGTCTCTGAAGGACCAGCGCGTCCGGTCAGTAGCAGTAGAAGAAGTGTAGCGTTGGTCGTCGACTAGATGCTGGCGCTGAAACAACCGGACGCTGGCTGGCTGCATCTGGTCACACTGACATGGTCATGCACAGAGGAGTCGCCGAGTGACCAGACGCTGGGTGTGTCCGGTCGAGCTTGACCGGACATGTTCGATCGTGAAAAGTCATCTCTGGATGCTTACTGGAAACGACCGGACGTTGGGGTTTAGCGTCCAGTCACTTTGAGCTACAGCGTCCGGTCGTCACTTGATCGTTGAGATCGGGCGATCAATATTTGAAGAGAGGGGACACATGGCACACATCGCGTGACCGGACGCTGAGGTCCAGCGTCCGGTCACCCCGTGTTGTGCCCAATGAAGGGGTACAACGGCTCTATTTCGTGGGGGCTTCTATTTAAGCCCCATGGCCGGCTTAAGCTCACCCTCTTGGCCATTTATATTGATATAGCAACCTTGTGAGCTTAGCCAAAGTCCTCCCACTCATCTCCATCATTGATTCATCATCTTTGTGAGATTGGAAGAGAATCCAAGTGCATTGCTTGAGTGTTTGCATCTAGAGACACTTGGTGTTCGTGTTTCACTATGGGATTTGCTTGTTACTCTTGGTGGTTGCCGCCACCTAGACGGCTTAGAGCAGCGAGGATCATCGAGCAGAGGTTGGTGATTATCTTTGGCTCCGATCGTGGTGATTGTGAGGGGTTCTTGACCTTTCCCCGGTGGAGAGCCAAAAGGTACTCTAGTGAATTGCTCATGGCTTGTGTGATCCTCATCTTGTGTTGGTTATGCGGCACCCTATCGAGGGTTTAGCGTGTGATGCCAATTAGCGCGTGAACCTCCAAGTGAGTGAATCGCCACAATGAGGAGTAGCTTGCCGGCAAGCAAGTGAACCTCCATAAAAAAATCATTGTGTTCATCATTTGATTCTGAGGTGATTGGTCTTCATTGGTATTCATTCTTGTGATTGATTAGCTCCTTCTTCAACATGGCGGTATAAACAAATTGCTCACTCTCTTTACATTATCGTAATCTAGTTGTCAAGCTCTTTAGTGTAGCTAGTTGTGAGAGCTTGTTAGTTTGGTTAGTGTGGCTCTTTAGTTAGCTTTTAAGAGCACACTAACTTAGTATAGTGTCATAGCTATTGTGTGGATAGAAACTATATAAGCTAAAATTATGGTAGGTGGCTTACATTTTTAGTAGGCTAACGCAACACTTGCTTCATCTCATAATTGTCTAACCGGTTTATTAAGTGTTTTTGTAGAATTTTTTTAATAGGCTATTCACCACCCCTCTAGTCATTAGGACCTTTCAACCCGCTAGGGTGAATCCCGATCTTTCGATGAGAGAAGGTGGATAACTCGATTTGGGGATGGAGATGACGTTCACGGCCTAACTACAACCATCCAAGGATGCTGCGCCTTAGCAACCGATACACCATCTCCAATGGCCGTCGTGATCTTGTGGAGCACGATCAACCAAACCACTAGGGTAATTCCTACAAGCAATCGAGGAACAAGCAAGAACAAGTAGAACAAGCAACTCAATTGCAAATATGGAGGTGAAAAACTAATCTGAACTCACAAAGTTGGGGTTCTGAATTAAGTAGAACGGATGGTCTAGTCAACACACGCATCTACAAGGAAGTAGCAATGGCTAAACTTTCAACAAAATAAAACCCAATTTGTTTGTGGCGGCTCTAATTCTTATTAATACCTAAGAGGATGACCAGGGGGTCTTGGTGTCATGCTCCAACCCTAGAACACGTCCTTATTGGACCCGACTTGATAGAAGGCCCATCGGGATAAAATAAGGCGACGCAGCACCTTTAACAGAAAAACCTCTTGGTAGTAATTTGATCATTGCGGATGCCTCAGGAAAGATATAGACATGAGTCTAAATCCGTATGAAAATAGACTTCATAAGGATTCCATGGAGTACTTGAACTCCCAAAACAGAGTCCGGATGAGGTCGTGGCGGCCATCGCAAGTTGGTGCAGTGTTGTAGTCCAAATCCAGCCCTAAAATGTGTTGGATTTTATCTCTTTCTTTCCTTGGGCCAAAAGTGATGTGGTGTCCTGGTGGAGGGCGTTGGGAATACTTGTACTTGGCCCCCAATAAACTTTTTTGTCCTCCATGCCTTTCGTGTGTCTTTAACACTCCTTTTGATCTATGTATTTATTTCTGAAAATGACAATGAACACACATCATGGTGCAACATCAATTCATCAAATGTATCAAATACAATCATGATAAAGAATTGTTTCACCTATGAATCAAAAGTTGCTAATGTGGTTATATCCAGGCATGTGATGTCCTCATCACTATGTCTCCCCATCTCTCCCTAAAATATCTCCCCATTGCTCTTGGCCTCTCGCCCATCACGTGCTGCTGCGTCATGCGATCGCTGCTGCCGTCTTCCCCGCCCCGCACCCCATCTCACGCCACGTAGCTTCCCCATCCAGCATGCGCTCCATCCCGTGCCGCACCCCCTCCATCGCCGTGCTGTGCTCCATCCCTCACCACGCTCGCTCTAGCTCGCTGTGCGCTGCGCCCTCGCTGCTACGCATCGTGCCTCATCCCCTGCGGGCGGCGTGGTGCTACTAGGGTGCTGGTGAGGTGCTGCCGACGTCGTTGTTCCCTACCAGAAGGTCGTGGCCGCTGTCGACAGAGTGGCTACTGCGGTGCGCGATCTCAGGAAGGAGATGTTGCGATGAAAGCGCATGTTGCAAGCGTATGTTTTAAGTATTTCAGACGTTTCAGAGGCATATTGCAATTGGTTCATATGGATGTTGCAAAAGTAGATCGGGGATGTTGCACATGTTGCATATGTTGCAAGTGTTTCAGAGGCATATTGGAAGTGTTTCAAAGGTTTGTTCAAAATATTTCATCTGTTCCAGACGTATTTGAAAATATTCTGATATGGATGTTGCATATGTTTCACACATATGTTGCAACAATATGTTCCAAAAATTTTAGCCATTTTGAGTCTTATGTTGTAGCATGTGTTTTTATTTTGCAATATGTTTCACACATATATTGCAAGCGTATGTTCTAGATGTTTCATCGATTGCATACGTTTGTTGCATGTAAGTTTTTCATGTTGCACATCTTTCATGTTGTTCGGAGAGCCAGGGAGCGCAGGGAGTGATGGTGTTACGGCATAGGCACTGGGGAGCTGGGGGCTAGGGTGTGCGGCGCGCCGGTGTCCTACGGACGGGGCCCGCTGAAAGGTCCTAATGACTAGAGAGGGGTGAATAGCCTAATAAAAATTTCTACAACAACACTTAACAAAATGGTTAGATAATTATGAGGCGAAGCAAGTGTTGCAGTAGCCTACTCAAAATGCAAGCCACATACCATAATTCTAGTTTAGATAGTATCGATTCATACAAAAGCTATGACACTACCCTATGTTAGTGTGCTCTCAAAGGCTACATAAAGAGCCACACCAACTAAATAAGCAAGCTCTCACAACTAGCTACACTAAAGAGCTTGTCAACTAGTTTGCGGTAAAGTAAAGAGAGTGATCAAGAGGGTTATACTACCGTATAGATGAAAGAACCAATCAATCACAAGGATGAATAACAATGAAGACCAATCACCTGGGAATCAATGATGAACACAATGATTTTTACCGAGGTTCACTTGCTTACCGACAAGCTAGTCCTCGTTGTGGTGATTCACTCACTTGGAGGTTCACGCGCTAATTGGCTTCACACGCCAAACCCTCAATAGGGTGCCGCACAACCAACACAAGATGAGGATCACATAAGCCACGAGCAATCCACTAGAGTACCTTTTGGCTCTCCGCCGGGGAAAGGTCAAGAACCCCTCACAATCACCACGATCGGAGCCAGAGACAATCACCACCCTCCGCTCAACGATCCTCACTGCTCCAAGCCGTCTAGGTGGCGGCAACCACCAAGAGTAACAAGCAAAATCCACAGCGAAACACGAACACCAAGTACCTCTAGATGCAATCACTCAAGCAATGCACTTGGATTCACTCCCAATCTCACTATGATGATGAATCAATGATGTAGATGTGTAGGAGGGCTTTGGCTAAGCTTACAAGGTTGCTATGTCAATGAAAATGGCCAAAGGTATGAGCTTCAACCGGCCATGGGGCTTAAATAGAAGCCCCCATAAAATAGAGCCATTATACCCTTTCACTGGGCATAACGCGGGCTGACCGGACGCTGCAGTCCAACTGACTGGACGCAGCACCGGATGCTCCGGTCGTAAATACCGGACGTATCTGGTCGGCATACCGGACGTGTCCGGTAGCCCCAAACTGCCACGTGTCCAGTTCAAACCAACATAGCCGTTGCTACTCAATCTGCCGACGACCGGACACTCACACCGGACGCTGAGTCACAAATGACCGGACGCTGAGTCACAGCGTCTGGTGGAGTACAGTATGCATCCACGCTCGACCGGACGTGTCCGGTGATACTGGACCGGGCGCTGCCCGCGTCCGATCGACTGCTCTGCCGAACTCTGTGTTTTCTGATTCACACCGGACGCGTCCGGACGCGTCCGGTCGCGGAGTTCGTCACCAAATACCGGACGTGTCCGGTCACCATACCGGACGTGTCCGGTCACTCTGTAACCAGCGCGGCTAACTCCTCTTCGACTCTATCTTCTTCACCCTTGCTCAAATGTGCCAACCACCAAATGTATTACCTTGTGCACATGTGTTAGCATATTTTCACAAACATTTTCAAAGGTGTTAGCATTCCACTAGATCCTAAATGCATATGCAATGAGTTAGAGCATCTAGTGGCACTTTGATAACCGCATTCTGATACTAGTTCCACCCCTCTTAATAGTACGGCTATCAAACCTAAATATGATTATACTCTCTAAGTGTCTTGATCACAAAAATAAAATAGTTCCTATGGTTCATACCTTTGCCTTAAGCCTTTTTGTTTTTTTCTTTCGTCTTTCCAAGTCCAAGCACTTGATCATCATCATGGTACCATCATCATCATGCTATGATCTTCATTTGCTTTTCACTTGGAGTGTGCTACCTATCTCATGATCACTTGATAAACTAGGTTAGCACTTAGGGTTTCATCAATTCACCAAAACCAAGTTAGAGCTTTCACCCGCTCAGGGTGGGGCGATGGGGATAGGGTGCGAGTGCGGGGTGGGGCGAACAGCCTCGAATCGAGGCAGATAGGGCGCGCCGTGAGTGCGAGGCGAGTCCCTAGACACGTGGCGGGGTGGACGGGAAAAAGCAGCAGACGAGCCAGGGTGCGTGGGCGTCTGGACGAGCGCATCTATCTGGACATCCGGACGCGCGCATCTGTCTGGACATCCAGACGCTAGCACCTCCCATAATTCATTTCACGTAACCAATAATTCTTCGGAGTAAATTGCTTCCTTTTTCCTCGATCAAACATCAAATGGAGGGAAATTAGGGAAGTGTGCACAAAATCAACAGCTTGAAATGAATCAAAACTCCGCTTTCTTTCAACTGACTATTTCAGCAGATCCTCTAAAAGGTGGATGCTTACTGCAGAATCGGCCCTAGACCCTGAATTCCCTGAATTGTTTATGTTCCTTTTTGGCAACGCGCATAGCGTTGCAGCAATCAAGAACGACCAGTGATTGCTCTCGACCTCTTGCTCTACTGCTTTCCGCTGCTGCGTAGCATGGCTGAAGGTTAAGCACACAAGCTCACTGACACTGATGGTGCTGTACACTTCCTCAAGCTTTCTCAGACTATTGCACGTGGTCCAAATGGTCTAAAGAAGGCAAAGAGATTGCTGTCTTTCAAGCTCTGCAGACTGCAGCTGTTCCTCGACATCCATGCCATTGCAGCAAGGACTCCAAGGCACACTAGCAGATCTGAGGTGGCAATCAAGCCATGGTTGTAGTAGAAACTGTACTGCTTTGTTTTCCCTAGAAATGGAAGAGAAGGACATAGAAGAGAAGCTGCTTCAACGATGTGTTCTTGGCTATGGTTTTACCTCTATATATAACGATACAAGCCGAAGAAGTGACGTTGCTGACCTAATGACCTTGCAGACAACAAGAATCAAACTGATAATGCTGTGTCATGCACTGCTTCTGGCCTTCTGCAACGAAACCAGCCATCTCCATGACAAGCATCTCTAACTGCACTGGAGCTTATGATCCACATGTGATGTCTAGGTCAGAGGCGGCAAACTTATCTGCACGAGTGTGTACTTTAATCTCTTATTGAGATTGTGAGATCGGTGAGTAGTCTTGCATCCAGAGTGAAAGAGACGGAAGGAACAGTTGACTTCGCAATTCATGATTCTTCGTGCGCTCGTGCGCAAGCATTGCTGGCATGCTTGGCCTGCCTGCTCTACTTACAACATTTAGAATCTGAATTGTCATTTCTGATACTGCTCCACATACTGTGCAAATTTATTATGCGTTGGGTCTAACTGAATCGCATCATCATGTTCCGAGTATTGGCAACAAGAATCAGCATGGCAGCTTACTCTAGTGCTGGTTACTGTCATATTCCCTGCGTGTTATTCCATCTTCCTGAAACTGGCATGTTATTAGTTGTTGAGAGCAAGATCCAGTTTACAAGGATCTTGTGCCTGTTGTTGAGCCACATCCCATGTGAATACTAACAGTGTCCATCTCATCTGCAATTTTCAAATACAAACATGAACTACTAACTTTTAGATAAATTAGCTCTGACCCGATCATTCTTCTAATGAAGCTCCCAGTTTCTGGTGACTGTTTAACTCTTTGCCTATCATCCATGGTAAGTTTAAGGAAAATTAAGGAAGAGATCACAAAAAATGACAACATCAGATGGACCAAAACTTTGCTTTGTGGATTAAATTTCTTTCTAGATAGTTTCCTCTCATATTTACATAAAAAAATTGATGATCAGCAGATCCTCTAAAAGGTGGATGCTGATCACAGGCTGTCAGACTTTGTATGATCTATCTATAAACTAAGACTATTCAGACTCTGCTCTGGATCAATTTCCTGAACAAAGCCGCAACTTCGCTCTCATCAACAATGTACAACTCTAACTACTGCAATTCGCTCCTCACTCACAACTCTCCTCTTCTGGAATGTCTTTGAGACAAGAGACCACTTGCTAGAACTCGGCACCGCCAAGAGATGTGACGATGTTTCTAGCATGGAGACCGCAACCTCTCTGGCTTCAGACAATAGCTTGATGACCCTGCAGTTTTCCTGATCGGCTGCAATAGTGCAATGGACTTCTTGCTGATCTTCTTGAATTGTTTCTGTGCTTTCTTCACCAATCTGATGTAGGACTGGATCATGACTTGCACAGCTGCATCGTCTCCTCTCTTGAGAGCCATCTGCATGTCCATGATGCTCATCTTGAGTTCTCCAAAGCTCTCCTGCATGGTGTTGCAAAGATCGAGCAAGCTATGCTATGCATCAGTGAGCAAGCTATGCAATGCGAGATGAAGAGCTGTTACGATGCTGGTAGAGTGGTGGAGGCAGCAGTTGACCTCATTGTTCACGCCTGCTAAACTGTTGCCTGGTTCTGGTGAATCCTCATGCAGCATCACTGGCATGTTCTTTTTTTTTGTTTAATTGTAGCGTGTAGCATCTTTGGCAATCTCAAGATGATCTACTGACATGCATTGTAATTTGGTGGCTTTGTGCATATTGTGCTCCTGTTCTCCACAACAAATCATGACAATTCAGTCTAGCGCATTCGTGCATCCTCAAATTACGTATATTGTTTACTTAGCAGTGTTGGTGTCAATCTGGTTGATAAACACTTTAGATGAATTTGTTATGTATCATTCAAGTGAAATCTTGATGAAATTACTCAAATTTTCTTACCTTTGCAGTCACTTTGAAGATCCATGCTCTGAAAAAAAGAAAATAGAAAGAAACATATTAATAACTAATAAGAGAGAGGACAGAAAGATCTAGCAATTCATTTTGGTGGATCAAATTATGAAGTGTATAGCCAAATTATACTCATATACATAGGGTAGAAGTAGATGGCACAGTTTCCTAGGAAATACAATACAACTACTTAAGAGATCCATGATTTTTAGGAAACAGGAGGGGTTTTACCCCTACTGATTATATATATTAATATATATAAAAAGATAAAGGTGCATACAAAGAGAAGGTCCATGTTACTAATATCTAACTGTGCAGTCAGAATTTTCTTCTTATAATATAATGATACATCTCTCTCCTCATGTTCAAGAAAAAACAATTGTGCAGTTGCAAGTTATTGGTTTCTTAGAAACAAGTCATAGTATTACAAGATAAAGTCTTGTGGTTTGGAACTGGCATGTTTTAGCTAGGGAGAGCAAGATCCACTGTATGAGAATCTTGTTATGGCCAACTCATTTTTCTCATACAGATGTCGAATACTGGGAAACGTGTTCATAACAGTTCAAAAGATGCAGACCTAGTTTAACAATTTTTGTTTTGCTGGTTTGCATGATGTAAAACAAAAAAAAAAAATCACAGGAAACAATACACACCAAAAAGTAGTCACAAGAGAGAGACGAGAGGAGATAAAGTGAAATAGACCAAAAACTTTGCCTCTCAACTGAGTAATTTTCTGTACACTTTCTGTCATATATCTGTACATACAAAATTGATTGTATGATCAGCAAATCCTCTAAAAGGCGGACGCTAATCGCAGGGGGTCAGAGTGTTGTGTGATCTGTCTACAAGCTAAGAGTATTGAGAAGAGAAACTCTGCTCTGGATCAATGTCCTGAACAAAGTCCCGACTCCGTTCTCAAGATCAACAATGTCCAGCTCCAACCCTTGTAATTGCTCCGCCTCGCACATGATTCTCTTCTTTTGGAACGACATGGAGATGAGTGACCACTTGCTAGAACTCAGCATTGCAATTTGCTTCAACAGGAGATGCAACGTCGATTCAAGGACCGACATGGCAATCTCTCTCGCTTCAGCAACCAGCTTGATCACCCTGCATCCTTCGATGTCAGAGGCAGTCTTCTTGTTGACATTCTTGAACAGCTTCTGCGCCTTCTTGGCTAAGCGCACGTAGCACTGAATCTTGGTCTGGAGAGCTGCGTTGTCTCCTCTTTTGAGAGCCAACTGCATCTCCTGGACGCTGGCCTTGAGCTCTACAAAGCTCTCTTGCACGGTGCTGCAGAGGTCGAGCAGGATGAGGGAGCGCTCGAGCTCCTCCTCCACTGCCTTCCTATGGCTGATGGGCATGCATGTGAGGGCGTCTATGCAGTTGAAGATGCTCCCGAGCTTGCTCAGATCATCCACCATGGTTTCGATGGTGGCTGAAGGCGCTGAGATGGCTGCCTTCAGGCTCTGTAGCTGTTCCTCAACATCGGTCTCGTTGGAGCGAGGGCTTGAAGGCACGCTCGCAGATCTCAGGTGGCACGCCATCCTATAGAATTGGTGAAAGGCTGAAAGCTGTGGAACACTGATACTTCTGGGAGTGGGAAAGAAGAAAGATCAAAGGCAAGCTGCAGCAGTGGTGTCTTCTGCGCTTCAGTTTCCTTGTTTATATAGCGAAGGAGGTGGATGCAACTGCAGAGCTGAACTAGCAGACAGGGAGAATCATTCTCATGTGTGACCGTGTTCTCACGCGCTGCAACCGAAGCCAGGTAGCCAACTAATAAGAACCTCATTGCTCATTGAGCTTGATTACGAGGCTGTCATGTCTGCGCTATGGCTGGCAAGCTCGCCTGCACGGATGAAAGGGCGTTGAGATTAGCATCAGATCCAGATCGTCAGATGAATTAATTAGCCTGCAAGTTGCCGGTAGAGGGGTGAACATCTAGTTGACTTCGACTCCCAGCTCAAGGTTCAGTGGTTCCCATGCATTCCGATCTAATGGGTTCTGTTATTTTTAATTGAAGCGAGCATCACTGGCATGTTCAAAAATTTTGTTTAATTGAAGCGTGTAGCACCTTTGGCAATTTCAAGATAATCTACATACGTGTTTTGTAATTTTGAGGCTTAGCTAGACCATGCCATGCTCCTGTTGTCTGCAACAAATCATGACAATTCAGTCTAGCGCATCCGTGCATCATCTAACCCTTCTCGAATGGATAGGGCAGTGTTGGTGTCATGCAAGTCATCTGGTTGCTTAACACTTAATTCAATGAATTTTCTATATATCATTATAGTGAAATATTGATGAAATTACTGAAACTTACTTACCTTTGGTTTCGCTCTGAAGAGTCATGCTCAGAGGGTTCACTCTGAAGATCCGTTCTCTGTAAAAAAACAATTATGAGAAGCTAGAAGGAACCATATTAATAAGAAAAAGGGCAAAAAGATCTAATATATTCATTTTGGTGGGTAAAACTATGAGTGTATATCCTAATTATAATCATATATAGAGCAGAAGTAGATGGCACAGAGTCTTGTGAAATAAAATACAAATATAAGAGATTCATGTTTTTTTTGGAGGAAACTGGAGGGGTAAAACCACTACTGATTATATATATTAATCAAAAATATAAATGTGTATACAAAGAGAAGGACCATATTAATATCAAATGTGCAGTTGCACAGGATTCCACTCAATAGTAAATGCTTAGTTATTAGTTTCTTGGAAACAAATCGTGCTAGGAGGAGATAAATTCTCAAGGTTTGGACTTTGGAGTTGGCATGTTTTCGGTAGGGAGCTGGAGATCCACTTTATAAGGTTCTTCGGCTTGCTGTTATGGCTAACTCATTTTCTCATACTGATGTTGAGTACCAAAAAAACGTGTTTCCATAACAGCTCGAATGATGTTGACCTTAGTCATTGTTTGGCTGGCATTTGCATGATGTAAAAAAAAAACGAATCATAGGCAAGGATGCAATCCTCCACAAGCCATGCCAGACCATTTTCTTTTTTCGAGTGAAGTGAAGAGGGATCTTCGTTAATTTCTCAAAACGCCATTACAATCCCGTGCAGCTAGCTGCTCGACACACGCCCTATCTTCTTGAAACCCTAGCCGCCGCGCCCTCTCCCTCCCCTCCAATCTCCAGTCGCGCCGCCGCCGGAGCGGTCCGCCGGCAAGGCCGCGCGGCCGGCCGGGATGGCGGCGGCGTGGCCCTCTCAGCCGGTTGTGTGGCGGCGCTGGACGACGCGGCCAGGTGGGGCGACTCGCCCGAGCCGCGTGGGGCTCGGCGAGGTCGCCGACCACGACCGTGGCGGGCGCAGGGCGGTGCAGCGGTGGCGGACTTCTCCATCATCGGTGTGCAGTCGCCGTGGCGGCGGACGGGCGGATTTGGGCCCTGCGGGCCTAGATCTGGCTTCCTCGGTCTGGGCTGGTGATGTCCCTCTGCCGGCAGTACCCTGCTCTGTGTGGTGGTGGATCGTCGGCGGCGGCCGGCGTGCCGTTCGTCTGGCGGCGGTGGCGGCGGGTCAGGATTGGCCCCCCTGGGTCTGGATCTGATCCACGGTCAACGCCGGGGATGCCCGCCTTCTGAGCGTCTCTGATGGTGACCTTCCGGTGAAGGCGGTCTTCCACGTTGGCCGGGCGCAGTGTCGACGGTGGTGGCGGCGGCTTGGGCGAAATCCTTGCCTGGCATGTTACGCCGGGCCGGCGGCGGTGGAACTTTTGTGCCACGCACCTTGTTGAAGGCGCCGCTGAAGCCGTTGGTTAGTCCGTCCCTTGCTGCATCCGCGGGCGTTCAATAACTGGGTGAAAACCTAGCCTGGTTTCTCCGGGCAGGCGGCGATGGCGCAGGCGCGTCGTCGAAGTTCTTGATCGCCAAGGCCGGGCAGTTTTCCCGTGTGGTTACCCTGTTCGGTGTTCAGCTCAAGGCGGAGGCGGCATTCGTTGGCGTAACAACTCGGCGTTTGGTGGTTTACACCAAGTGCTTCGTGCTGTTGCCAAGGAAGAAGCATCCAGTCTTCAATGGTGGTCGGTGTCCAACGTTTTCAGTACCTTTATTAGGTCTGACAAACGTGTTTGGCGGCTTCGTCTTGACGTTGGTGATCTTATTCTGTGGAATTGACATCACGGTGGAAGTCAGAGGTCACGTAGGACTACTCGAGCTCCTTGTTGGGGATGTATTTTCTTCGGTCAATTTCTTTCTTTAATTTTTGATGCTGTAATAATTTGGTCTGATTCTACCCACGGGTAGATGAAGCCGGATAGTTTCTATCCTTTATCTAAAAAATAGGCAAGGATGCACACCATAAAATTAGCCACCAGAGAGAGGCCAACTGCCAACAGGAAATGGACCAAAAACTTTGCCTCTCATTTGAGTAATTTTCTGTACACTTTCTGACATATATATCTGTACATACAAAATTGTTTGTATGATCAGCAAATCCTCTAAAAGGCGGATGCTAATCGCAGGGGATCAGAGTTGTTGACTTGTTGTATGGTCTACAAGCTAAGAGTATTCAGAAGAGAAACTCTGCTCTGGATCAACATCCTGAACAAAGTCCCAACTCGGCTTTCAAGACCAACAATGTCCAGCTCCAAACCTTGCAACTGCTCTGCCTCGCATACGATTCTCTTCTTTTGGAACGACTTGGAGACAAGTGACCACTTGCTAGAACTTGGCATCGCAATTTGCTTCGACACGAGATGAAATGTTGATTCGAGGATTGACATGGCAATCTCCCTTGCTTCAGCAACCAGGTTGATCACCCTGCATCCTTCAGTGTCAGAAGCAGTCTTCTTGTTAACCTTCTTGAACAGCTTCTGTGCCTTCTTGACCAAACGCGCATAGCACTGAACCCTGGTCTGGAGAGCCGCATCGTCTCCTCTTTTGAGAGCCAACAGCATCTCCTGGATACTGACCTTGAGCTCCACGAAGCGCTCTTGCACGGCACTGCAGAGGTCGAGCAGGACGAGGGAGCGCTCAAGCTCCTCCTCCACTGCCTTCCTCTGGCTGCTGGGCAGGCATGTGAGCGCATCTATGTGGATGTAGATGCTCCCGAGCTTGCTCAGACCATCGACCATGGTTTCGATGGTCGCTGAAGGCAGAGAGATGGCTGCTTTCAGGCTCAGAATCTGTTCCTCAACATCGGTCTTGCTGGAGCGTGGGCTCGAAGGCACGCTCGCAGATCTCATGCGGTAAGCCATCTTTGGAATCAGTGAAAACTGTGAAATACTGAAGCTTCTGGGAGTGGGAAAGAAGAAAGATCAAAGGCAAGCTGATGCAATGGTGTCTTCTGGGCTTCGGCTTCCTTGTATATATAGCGAAGGTGGTGGATGCAACTGCACAGCTGAACCAGCAGACAGGGAGAATCATTCTCATGTGTGCACCACTGCGTGCTCAAGCGCTGCCACCCAAGACAACTAATAAGAATTGCATTGCCCATGAGCTTGATTACGAGGCTGTCATGTCTGTGCTATGGCCGGCAAGCTCGCTGCACGGACGAAAGGGCGTTGAGATTAGCATCTGATCCAGATCGTGAGATGGATTAATTAGCCTGCAAGTTGCCGGTGGAGAGGCGAACATCTAGTTGACTTCGCCTCCCAGCTCCAGGTTCCCATGCATTCCGATCTGGTGGGTACTGCTATGTTTAATTGAACTGAGCCAAGCTGGCATATTCATTATTTTTGTTTAATTGACGCGTGTAACACCTTTGGCAATCTACAAGACGATCTGCAGACGTGTTTTGTAATTTTGTGGCTTTGCTAGAGCATGTCGTGCTCTTATTGTCTGCAACAAATCATGACAATAGTGCATTCGTGCATCCTCTGACCCTTCTCTAATGGATAGAGCAGTGTTGGTGTCATGCAAGTCATCTGGTTGCTAAATACTTATTTTTATGAATTTGCTATGTATCATTCAAGTTAAATCTTCATGAAATTACTGAAGCTTTCTTACCTTTGGGTTCACTCTGAAGATCCATGCTCTGAAAAAAAAACAATTATAAGAGGCTAGATGGAATCATATTAAAAAGAAAAAGAAGGACCAAAAGATCTAACAAATTCATTTTGGTGGGTAAAATTATGAGTGTACACCGTAATTATACTCATAAATAGAGCAGAAGTAGATGGCACAAGGTCCTGTGAAATACAATACAACTATAAGGCACCGTAATTATACCCCTACTGATTTGTTTTGTTAATAAAAAAATATAAAGGTGTATACAAAGAGAAGGCCTATATTAATATCAACTGTCCAGTTGTACAGGATTCCACTCAACAGTAAATGCTAAATTGGTTTCTTGGAAACAAATCGTGGTAGGAGATAAATTCTCATTGTTTGGAGTTGGCATGTCTTAGCTAGGGAGAGCAAGATCCACTGTAAAAGGATCTTGGGTTTGCTGTTAAGGCACATCTCATGTGAACAGGAATATTATGGCCAACTCATTTTCTCATACTAATGTTGAATACCAAAACACGTGTATTTCCCTAACAGCTCAAGTGATGTTCACCTTAGTTGTAGTTTCGCTGACCTTTGCATGATGCAAAACACAAAAAGGAATGACTGGCAAGGATGCACACCATAAAGTTAGCCACAAGAGAGAGAGAGACCAACTGCCAACAGGAAATTGACAAAAAACTTTGCCTCTCATTTGAGTATTTTTCTGTACATTTTCTCTCATATATATGTACACACAAAATTGTTTGTAAGTACACACAAAATTGTTTGTAAGATCAGCAAATCCTCTAAAAGGCGGATGCTAATCGCAGGGGGTCAGAGTTGTTGTATGATCTGTCTACAAGCTAAGAGTATTCAGAAGGGACACTCTGCTCTGGATCAGTGTCCTGAACAGTGTCCCAACTCTGCTCTCAAGATCAACAATGTCCAGCTCCAACCCTTGCAATTGCTCCGCCTCGCACAGGACTCTTTTCTTTTGGAACGACTTGGAGACAAGTGACCACTTGCTAGAACTTGGCATCGCAATCTGCTTCGACAAGAGATGCAATGTCGATTCGAGGATTGACACAGCAATCTCCCTCGCTTCAGCAACCAGGCTGATAACCCTGCATCCTTCGATGTCAGAAGCAGTCTTCTTGTTGACCTTCTTAAACTGCTTTTGTGCCTTCTTGACCAAGCGCGCATAGCACTGAACCCTGGTCTGGAGAGCCGCGTCGTGTCCTCTTTTGAGAGCCAACTGCATCTCCAGGACACTGGCCTTGAGCTCCACGAAGCTCTCTTGCACGACGCTGCAGAGGTCGAGCAGGATGAGGGAGCGCTCGAGCTCCTCCTCAACTGCCTTCCTCTGGCTGCTGGGCACGCATGTGAGCGCATCAATGTGGATGTAGATGCTCCCGAGCTTGCTCAGACCATCCACCATGGTTTCGATGGTCGCTGAAGGCAGAGAGATGGTCGCTGAAGGCAGATCTCAGGTGGTACGCCATCTTTGGAATTGGTGAAAGCTGTTAAACACTGAAACTTCTGGGGGTGGGAAAGAAGAAAGATCAAAGGCAAGCTGCTGCAATGGGGTGTTCCGGGCTTCAGCTTCCTTGTTTATATAGCGAAGGAGGTGGATGCAACTGCAGAGCTGAACCAGCAGACAGGGAGAATCATTCTCATGTGTGACCAACTGCGTGCTTATGCGCTGCAACCGAAGCTAACTAATAAGAACTGCATTGTACATTGAGCTTGATTACGAGGCTGTCATGTCTATGCTATGGCCGGCAAGCTCGCCTGCACGGACGGAAGGGCGTCGTGATGAGCATCTGATCCAGATTGTAAGATGGATCAATTAGACTGCAAGTTGCCGGTGGAGGGGCGAACATCTAGTTGACTTCGCTTCCCAGCTCCAGGTTCCCATGCATTCCGATCTGGTGGGTTCTGATATGTTTAATTGAAGTGAGCATCGCTGGCATGTTCTTTTTTTTTTTTTGTTTAATTGACGCGTGTAGCACCTTTGGCAATCTACAAGACCAATGTTTTTGAGGCGTCGCCTAGTCGTCGCCTAGGCGACAAGGCGTGGTCGAGGACCTGGGCGTTGAGGTCGCCACGACCTCAGCGTGTATGGAGTCCGCCTCATAGGGTTAGGCATCGCCTAGGCACGAACGTCGGGCGGACGCCTACAACCGCGCCACGGACGCCGGATGCCGGTCATAGGGGAAGGGCGCCAAAAGGAGCGCGGCCCCGTGGGAAATCGACCGCGCGCCCGCGGGAAAAGTAGGAGGCGCGGGAAATCGACCGCGCGGGCGCCTAGGTAGGTTCTTCGCGTGGGAAATCGAGCGCGTGAGTCATTCACCGCGAGTGCGGGCGACGAGAGGGGAAGAGAGAAGGCGGCGGACGGACCTCGACCTCCGCTAGGCGCGGTCTCTGCTCGTGTCCACCGGGCGGCCGCCCCTGCCGCGGAGCCGACCCTGCATCTCCGCTTCGCCGTCCGCCCCTGCCGTGGAGCCTGTCGGGCCCTTCCGCCTGGCCGTCCGCCCCTGCCGTGGAGCCTGTCGAGCCCTTCCGCCTGGCCGTCCGCCCCTGCCGTGGAGCCTGTCGGGCCCTTCAGCCCCTGCATCTCCGCTTGACTGCACCTCCGTCGGGCCCTTCCGCCTGGTATGCCCCCCGCCTCCACTCTGCTCTCTGCTTGTCTGCTCTGCTTATCTGCTTGTCTGCTGTCTGCTCTGCTTGTCTTCCGTCGGGCCCTTTTTCAAATCTTGTGCTCTGCTGTCTGCTCTGCTTGTACTGCTGCTCTGAAGTCTGAATATTGTATACTCTCTGCTCTGCCTCCTCGTGCTCTGCTCTGAACCTGGATATTGTATACTCTCTGCTATGCTATCCTATGCTATGCTCTGTCTGCTCTGAATATGGCAACAAAGGAAAGAAAGGAACATGGGCTCAAGAATTGGCAATAAACGAGGTATGTATGTGCTGCAGTAGTATATAAAATTCTAGCTTACAACGCCTTACAATATGTGTATGGCATCGCCTAGGCGTCCGTCACAAACGCCTAGGCGGGGCGCCTCAAAAACACTGTACAAGACGATATGCAGACGTGTTTGTAATTTTGTGGCTTTGCTAGAGCATGTCCTGCTCCTGTTGTCTGCAACAAATCATAACAATAGTGCATTCGTGCATACTGTAACCCTTCTCTAATGGACACAGCAGTGTAAGTGTTGCTGTCATGCAAGCCATCTGGTTGCTGAACACTTATTTTTATGAATTGCTATGCATCATTCAAGTTAAATCTTGATGAAATTACTGAATCTCTCTTACCCTTGGGTTCACTCTGAAGATTCATCCTTTGAGGGTTCACTCTGAAGACCAACGCTCTGACAAAAAAGATCATAAGAAGCTAGAAGGAATCATATATTCATATTAATAATAAAAAGGACAAAAAGATCTAACAAATTCATTTTGGTGGTAAAATTATGAGTGTATAGCCTAATTATACTCATACATAGAGCAGAAGTAGATGGCACAAAGTCCTTCCAAATACAATACAACCATAAGAGATCCATGTTTTTTTTTTCTGGAGGAAACTGGAGGGGTAAACCCCCTACTGATTATATATGTTAATAAAAAATATAAAGGTGTATACAAAGAGAAGGCCCATATTAATATCAACTGTGCAGTTGTACAGGATTTCACTCAACAGTAAATGCTAAATTATTGGTTTCTTGGAAACAAATCGTGGTAGGAGACAAATTCACATGGCTTGGAGTTGGCATGTCTTAGCTAGGGAGAGCAAGAACCACTGTACAAGGATTTTGGGTTTGCTGTTGAGGCACATCTCATGTGAACAGGAATATTATGGCCAACTCATTTTCTCACAATGTGAAAACCATATTTCAATAACAACTCAGATGATGTTGACCTTAGTTATTGTTTCGCTGACCTTTGCATGATGTAAAAAAAAAAGGAATCACAGACAAGGACGCACACAGTAAAATTAGCCACCAGAGAGAGACCAACTGCCAACAGGAATTTGAGCAAAAACTTTGCCTCTCATGTGAGTAATTTTCTGTACAGTTTCTGACTATATCTGTACATACAAAATTGTTTGTATGATCAGCAAATCCTCTAAAAGGCGGATGCTAATCGCAGGGGCTCAGAGTTACTCTATGATCTGTCTACAAGCTAAGAGTATTCAGAAGAGATACTCTGCTCTGGATCAATGTCCTGAACAATGTCCCAACTCTGCTCTCAAGGTCAACAATGTCCAACTCCAACCCTTGCAATTGCTCCGCCTCACACAGGACTCTCTTCTTTTGGAACGACTTGGAGACAAGTGACCACTTGCTAGAACTTGGCATCGTGATCTGCTTCGACAAGAGATGCAATGTCGATTCGAGGATTGACACAGCAATCTCCCTCGCTTCAGCAACCAGGCTGATAACCCTGCATCCTTTGATGTCAGAAGTAGTCTTCTTGTTGACCTTCTTGAACAGCTTCTGCGCCTTCTTGACCAAGCGCGCATAGCACTGAATCTTGGTCTGCAGAGCCGCATCGTCTCCTCTTTTGAGAGCCAACTGCATCTCCTGGACAGTGGCCTCGAGCTCCACGAAGCACTCTTGGACGGCGCTGCAGAGGTCTAGCAGTATGAGGGAGCGCTCGAGCTCCTCCTCCACTGCATTCCTCTGGCTGCTCGGCAAGCATGTGAGCGCGTCGATGCAGTTGTAGATGCTCCCGAGCTTGATCAAACCATCGACCATGGTTTCAATGGTCGCTGAAGGCAATGAGACGGCTGCCTTCAGGCATTGCAGCTGTTCCTCAACATCGGTCTTGCTGGAGCGAGGACTTGAAGGCACGCTCGCAGATCTCTGGTGGTATGCCATCCTTGGAATTGATGAAAGGTGTGAAGCTACTGGAGATGGAAGAGAGGACAAGATCAAAGGCAAGCTGCTACAATGGTGTCTCTTCCCGGCTTTGGCTTCCTTGTTTATATAGCGAGAGAGGCTGAAGCAACAGCAGGGCTCAACCAGCAGACAAGGAGAATCATTCTCATGTGTGGTGTGACCAACTGCGTGCTCAGACGCTGCGACCGAAGCCAAGAATCTCATCACGCATTGAGCTTTGATTACAAGGCTGTCATGTCTGCATTATGGCTGGCAATCTCGCCTGCACGGGCGAAGGGCGTCGAGATTAGCATCCGATCCAGATCGTGAGATGATTAATTGGTCTGAAGTTGCCGGAGGGTGGCCTCAGCTCCAGGCTCCCAAAGCATTCCAATCCGGTGGGTTCTGCTTTGCGTGCCCGCTTGCATCGAAGTATCCTCAGTCATCATCAGATGATTCAGCTTGATATCGCGCTGTCATGTCGCAATTAGTGGCAGCAGCAACGGATCCGCTCGAGCGTGTAACTAAGATGATGCACACGCTTGCCATGGATTAAAAAAATTGGAGAGAAAAGTGTAATGGAAGAAGAGAGGAAGAAGCGGAAGGTGGGGCTGACCAGATCGTTGCGGCAACCGAGAGTCCCACCCCCCACGATTTCGGCGGCGGCGGCGGCTACCTTGGTCCTTGGGGGCCGTCCTGCCGTTGCCCTCGCTACTTGGAGACCATGGTGGTGACCCGCCGGGCGCCGGCGGTGGAGATGCTGGCGCTAAATTGGCTCTCCATCCGGAACAGGGGCAGCGGAAGCCGCCGCCGGCGATCGGAGGGGAAGCGCCCCGACGGTGAAATGTGTGCACTCAATTGGGCCACGGCCAGTTTGCAAATTGCGCCCTCACTTGGATAGTGATTATCCTAAAAAAAAGGATAGTTATTATTTATTAAATGTGACTGGAATATTTGTCAAACTCAAGATGATCTACAGACGTGTTCTATAATTTTGTGGCTTTGCTTATGCATGTTGTGTTCCTGTTGTCTGCTACAAATCATGGCAATTTAGAGCAGCCCCAACGCTACACGCCGGCTGTTAGCCTCAGCCTCCACGTCCGCGTAAAGACGTCTTCATCAAAATGCGTTGTGGTCCATCATGATTTGTGAATGGGTTAGTGGCAACTCAACAAAACAAGACTCATTAAATCTATTAAAACAGCTTATCGCCATTTGTCATGGCTGAGAAGTATTTAAATCTTGCAGAACCCTACTATTCATCTCTCGCCTCATCGCTGCCCAGCAAGAGAAGGGGGATGACAAAGGACCCCGCTCCCCCTCTACTGGAACGACCTGTTGAAGTGCAACCTTGCCAACAGCGACAGCACCAACCCGCCGCACGCTCTCAGGTCTGCTCATGTCACATCTAGATCCCTTGCTTCTTCCCTCTGCTCTTGTCCTGTGTCAAAACCTTAATTACTCCTCCATGTTCGTCAGTTCATTTGCTTAGGTTTTGCTGTATTACTCTGCAACATTTCTCCTGTCCTTTTGTACTCGTTTTGTTGGGGAAAAAAAACTGTAGACCTTAGGAGTCAGACTAAATATGCTCAATTTTTGTTGTCTTACCGTGTTTGAAAGCAGACAGGTGATGAGATTTAACCTCCTTTATCTAATTCGTGTGGCTAGTAGGTTTATCATCTGATAACAAAATTATCGTACTTAATTTTAGTGACGTGGATCAAACGTTTGTTTTATTAATTTCAAAAAAAAATTTGGTTCTACAGCATGGAAGACAAAAAAAAATGTTTCATGGAGGCCATGCAAGCTAACACAATGATGCTGTGAAGATTATGAAGGATATCACTCTGGTGATGAAAACTCAATAAGATGTCTTGCAGTCTCAGGATGTGACCCTATAGAACGTTGAAGGTATTGCTTGGGGCATTCCGATACTTCCTCAGTCAATTGTTGTTTAAGTTGATTTGTTCAAGTAATTGGTAAAGATTATTGACACTTCTAATCTGACTGAGGACGTAAGGGTATTTAACGCATTGGCATGCATGCAACTTTTAGTTTGTGTAGCATGGTATGGTAGGATCATAGCTTGATGTGCTAACACAATAAACAAATAAACTATATGATTGTAATGGTCTAGGCTGTTTATTGATCCGCCAAACGATTTTTGTAGGATGCAAATATAGCAGTGGAGGCACTTAGCAGTTATATAGTTCGTTTGCAAAAGGAATTGGTAGCTGATGGTCATATGAGAGATTCGTTATTGAGGGTGTTCATGTGTTGTGATGTCGTCACTTGCCTGTTTGTTAACCAAAGCTTCCAATGTTATTTTTGTCGTGTAATCATGTATCCTCCTTAGAATTTGACTTGATGGACATATATATTTGTCACCCTTAAGTTCTAGGGGTTGTTGGCTCTGGAATAACGATTTACTTGATCTGTTCAGGTATATTGGTTGAGATACAAGAGCATGTTGAATCCATTGACATGGCAAATGGTATGATTCATGGTTGTAATTAAGACTTCCTTGTAAATGCTTATTCTGGTGGTTATTGTGAATGACTCCTAATGCATATGCAATTATTCAAACGGATCTACATTCTATCGGTGGGCCTCTACTTGGTTACTTGAAAAATTCAAATGCTGCAACTGCCAACTGAGCAATGTCGGCAGAAGTTGAGAGTACAGTTGTGCAAAATAATCCCAAGAGTCATCAACTTGACATGAAATCCAATGGACTCGAGCCACTGCTGAAAAACTTCAAATCGGATCCATGTACAAATGCACAGCTTTCAGAACCATGTCTTGTAATTATCATTCAGCATCATACGGAGTATAATCCTTTGCAAGATTTTTACAGTTAATTTGCACACAGTAGCTTCTGTTGCTTATGCTAACAATTTTTTTTACAATTTTTTTGCAGCTCTGATTCGTCATAATGACCTGGAATTTCTACATTTTGTTTGGGAAATGGCTACGCTGGGTTGAAGAATGCTCTTGGCTCCTGTGATGCCAGACTTTGGTATGTCATATGATAACCGTATTCCCTGAATTCTGCATGAAATGTTTATAATTGGGTTATTTATCTTAAACCTTGTTTCATAGGCAGTAGACTTGGGGTAAGCGGAGTCTGTATGGGGCTCTGCCGCTCTGGGTACCAAAATTATACCTAGAATCCTAATGGGCCCTATGAACAAGGGGTTGCATACCGACGAAGTCATACTACCCCATTGGGATAGTTCATGTGATATTGAAATTTCTGTGCTAATGGTAGTGTTGGTGTGAAGGTCATTTTATTTAGCTGTAGTATTCTATTTTGCTTAAATTTCAACCTGTTGTTTTGGCTGAAACTTTTTCTGCTGGCATAATTGTTCAGCTGCAATGTGAATGACATAATTCTGTTGTATTGTTCCAGGAAAGCTCTGGCTGCTGCACAACACGGCAGGCAGGAGTGTTGCTACAGAGTTTGATCTTCCAAAGCTGATGAGACCACGCATCCAATAACGATTCCTTAGTTCATGGAGCTGCGCTAAGCGGTCTCCTTGAGTTGGCACAGGACAAGACATCTGGTAACGCTCTACCTGTCCAAGACAAACTAAGGGCGCGTTTAGTTGGCCGGAATTTGGATGTGCAAAGTTTGCATAGTGCCAGATTCCCTACTGTAGCATTTCGTTTGTATTTGGTAATAATTGTCCAACCGTTGACTAATTAGGCTCAAAATATTCGTCCCGCAAAGTACAACCAAACTGTGCAATTAGTTTTTAATTTCGTCTACTTTTAGTATTTCATACATATACCACAAGCTTGATGTGACAGGAAATCTTCTTTTTGTATAGTGCCAAAGTTGGGAACTAAACAAGGGCTAAAAGACGTCCTCTGGATTCTTGAGTCGACGATCTCCATGCTGCTCGCGAGGAGCTGCAGGTGGTCGACTCGCTCTAGAAGGAGTGCTACAACGAGCCATCATCCCTCAGGGAGAAGGGCATCGTCGTGCTTCCTGCCTTCCTGGAGAGGACATGCCCTAGCAGCAGCCACCGGATGTCACAGGGAAGATGCCGCTTCGCACGTGGCAGCTGCAAGACCTGCTCAGAAAGTAAGATGATTCTGATTCTTGCAGTGTGTTGAAGGATCTATCATTGCTGCTTGGCGCCAGACTGTCGTCAACCTAATTCGGATTTTTTAGGCTTAGGCCTGGTTTAGACTGAGGTTAGGAATCAGGATTTGGCACTATAGCACTTTCGTTTGTATTTGACAATTATTGTCCAATCATGGTCTAACTAGGCTCAAAAGATTCGTCTCGTAATTTACAATCAAACTGTGTAATTAGTTATTTTTTTAATCTACATTTAATACTCCATACATGTGTCCAAAGATTTGATGTGATGAAGAGAGAGTGAAAAAACTTGCAATCTAAACCAGGCCTTATAGTGACGGGTAGTGTGAAAGAGGCCTGATGGAAGTTTGGCCTGTCCCGTGCAAATTCTACGTCATCATGTACCTATCTGTAATCGTGTCCTGAATTCCGATGGTACCCTTGCATTCGGATTCATTGTGAGAAGATGATTGATGTTTGTGTCTCTGATTATCGTATTTAATGCAACTTGGGAATTCTCCTGCACAAATGTTTGATTCTTTATACATGATTGATTATCTGATCCAGCTATTAGTTTCACGGTGTGGACATTGAAGAGCCTGCGTCTGCTTGCACATGTATAGTTTGAACATTAAACAAGGTGCTACTCAATTTCAGAAGGCTGCTGCCTCGTATGGAAACTTCCAAACAAGCAGCATTATTAACGAACATTCACAAAAGCTTAATGTATAATAACGCTCACTTTGGCAGGGTTTTAATAGGGCTGTAGTGTCATCAGAAGCCGAAACCAGTGAAGCTAAAGAGAAAAGAAAGATTTTGATGACCCAGTGTCCCAGTTGATACGATAGGGATGAAAACAGATAGGCGGATATCACCGATATTATATTTGTTTTCATATTTCTGTCCGGATTCGGATTCGAATACAGATAGTGTAAACTATGTCGGATATGATACGATTGGATATCGACATCATAAATATACGATTTAAGTATTCGGATACGGATACGGTATCGAATGTTGGATATCCAAACTCGGATACGGACAGATCTCAACCCCTCTAAACGGATTCGGTTTTGAATATGATCGAAAAATATCCGTACCGTTTTCATCCCTAGATACGACCCAATTCATGTGCACATTTCGTTTCTTTTTTTTAGCAGAATGTGCACGTAGCCCAGCAAGCGGACGATACGGGCTTCTTGGGCAGCTCAGCGTCTCTCCCCCACTCGCCCACATCGCCGCCGGTCGCCGAACAACCTGACGACGCGCATCGGCGCATAGCCCGACGCCGACGGCCTAAGCGCCTTCCCTCCGTAGCTAGCGGCCGAACCTCCGCCGTCGCCATGATGCGCCTTCGAAATCGCCTCCTCCCTCTACTCCGCACCGCCTCCCCGCTACCCTCCCCCATCCACTGCCGCGCGTGCCTCCTCTCCACCTCCACCTCCACCGCCATCCTCCCCGCGCCCTTCTCCCTCGAGGACTACCTCGTCGCGTCCTGCGGCCTCGCCCCAGCCCAAGCCCGCGAGCTGTCCAAGAAGGCGTTCCACGAATTATCCAAAATATCCGAGAAACCATTATAGGAGCTCCTCTACTGTCGCCTCATCTCCGCGTCCAATCCCGATGCCATCCTCGCTCTGCTCTCCCACACCGACATCGCCGCCGCCGTCTCCGCGGACCCGCTGCTCCTCCGGGCTTCCGTGAAGAACATCGCTCCCCGCCTTCTTGCTCTCCGGGACCGCGTCGGCCTTTCCACTCCCCAGATTGCTAGATTCCTCCTGGTCGGCTCAGGTGCTCTCCGCCACTGCGACGTCATTCCCAGGCTCGAGTTCTTCATCTCCTTCTACGGCTCCTTTGAGCAGGTCCTGGTCGCCACAAACAGGAACCAGGGCCTCCTCACGGCGAGCCTTGAGAGGGTAAAGCCTAACATAGCTTTGCTTCGTCAGTGGGGTGTTGGAGATATTGCTAAGCTATGTTTAGAAAACCCGTGGGTGCTTACCTTCAACCGGGAACGTGTGGAGGAGGTTTTGCTACTGGCAGAAGAACTTGGGGGTGCCTACCACTTCGCGGATGTTTAGGCACGCGGTGTCCGCAGTTGCCGATATTTCCAAAGAGAAGGTTGCTGCCAAGCTTGAGTTCTTTAAGAGGACTCTTGGTTGTTCTGCGTCTGAGGTTTCCACTGCAGTGTCCAAGATGCCACAAATATTAGGACTATTTGAAGAACTTCTTCTCCGCAAGATTGAGTTCCTAGTCAATGAGGCTGCGATGGAGCCATGGCACATTGTGGAAAGGCCTGTCCTGTTTGCAATGAGCCTTGAGAAGCGGTTAGTGCCCCGGCATTATGTCATGAAGGTTCTGCTGGAAAAGGGATTGCTGAATAGCAATACAAGCTTTTTCACATTAACTGTAATTGGAGAGGAGACTTTCAAATCGAAGTTCATCGACTGTCACATGGGCTCTGTTCCTGGCCTTGTAGATGCTTATGCTGCAGCTCATGCTGGTATTGTGCCCCCTAGAGTGTAATTTAAGCATCTCATTTTGTGGTTTAGGTGGGCGGTGGAACTGCAACTCATGCTCATTAGTGGCTGCCCACTGTGCAGGCTTTCTCAGTTCCGATTTCTGCAATATAACTACTAGTCTTATCAACGACGGGTCATAATCCAAGGTTTAGTTATAATTATTTAGGAAAGAGCTGTGTTTGACTTATTCTGGATCTTTAATGCACATCTTGTTGGTTTCATCTTCTGCCTAGTATATGGCTGAAGATTATCCTTAACTTCATTTTCTTCTGTGGTTAAGTCCTTGTTGTATGGAGGTCTTCTTGGATGATTTCACTGTCTATGGACGGGACAGAATTTTGATGACTGTTTGGCCAATCTTGAGATTATTCTACAGCGTTGTCTTGAAGCTGATTTGATACCCAATTGGGAGAAGTGTCATTTCCTGGTTCCAGAGGGTATTGAGGTTGATAAAGCCAAAGTTTTGGTGATTGTGCAAGCTGCGTGGCAGGCCCAAGATCAAGGTTCAGTGGAAAAACCACCCTGAACTGGACAATCTGGGTTTCTAGTACTTTCATAGGATTCAACACACAATGGTAATTGCTAACTTATTTGTTTCTTGGAAACAAGTCGTGGTATTACGAGAGAAACTCTAATTGTTTGGAGTTGGCATGTTTTAGCTAGGGAGATCAAGATCCACTGTGTAAGGACCCTGTGCTTGCTGTTGAGGCACATCTCATGTGAAGAATATTCTAGCCAGCTCAGTTTTTCTCATACTCATGTTGAACACAGGAGAACGTGTATTTGCATAACAGTTCAAATGATATTGGCCACAGTTCTTGTTTCGCTGGCCTTTGCGAGATGTAAAACATAATAAAGGCATCATAGGCAAGTATGCAAACCATAAAATTAATCACAAGAGAGACACCAGCTAGCAACAGGAAATGGACCAAAATTTGTCTCTCAGTTGAGTAATTTTCTGTACATTTTCTCTCATACATATACACACACAAAATTGTTTGGATGATCAGCAAATCCTCTAAAAGGCGGATGCTAATCACAGGGCCCAGAATTGTGTGATCTGTCTACAAGCTTAGAGTATTCAGAAGAGAAACTCTGCTCTGGACCAACGTCCTGAACAAAGTCCCTACTCCGCTCTCAAGACCAACAATGTCCAGCTCCAACCCTTGCAACTGCTCCGCCTCGCACACGATTCTCTTCTTTTGGAACGACTTGGAGACAAGTGACCACTTGCCAGAACTTGGCATCGCAATTTGCTTCGACAGGAGATGCAATGTCGATTCGAGGATTGACACGGCAATCTCCCTCGCTTCAGCAACCAGGTTGATCACCCTGCATCCTTGGATGTTAGAGGCAGTTTTCTTATTGACCTTCTTGAAAAGCTTCTGTGCCTTCTTGGCTGAGCGCGCATAGCAGTGAATCTTGGTCTGAAGACTGTGTGGTCTCCTCTTTTGAGAGCCAACTGCATCTCCTGGACTCTGGCCTTGAGTTCCACAAAGCTCTCTTGCATCGCGCTGCAGAGGTCAAGCAGGACAACGGAGCGCTCGAGCTCCTCCTCCACTGCCTTCCTCTGGCTGCTGGGCAAGCACGTGAGCGTGTCGATGCGGTTGTAGATGCTCCAGAGCTTGCTCAGACGGTCAGACCATCAACCAGGGTTTTGATGGTCGCTGAAGGCAGAGAGATGGCTGCTTTCCGGCTCAGAATCTGTTCCTCAACATCGGCCTCGCTGGAGCGAAGGCTTGAAGGCATACTAACTGATGGCACGCCATCCTTGAAATTTGAGAAAGCTGTGGAACACTGAAACTTCTGGGAGTGGAAAAGGAGAAAGATCAAAGGCAAGCTGCTGCAATGGTGTCTTCGGGGCTTCGCCTTCCTTCTTTATATAGCGAAGGAGGTGGATGCAACTGCAGAGCTGAACCAGCAGACAGGGAGAATCATACTCATGTGTGACCAACTGCATTCTCAAGCGCTGCAACCAAAGCCAACTAACAAGAACTGCATTGCCCATTGAGCTTAATTACGAGGCTGTCATGTCTGTGTTATGGCCGGATAGCTCGCTGCACGGACAAAAGGGCGTCAAGATTAGCATCTGATCCAGATCGTGAGATGGATTAATTAGCCTGCAAGTTGCCGGTGGAGGGGCGAACATCTAGTTGACTTCACCTCCCAGCTCCAGGTTCCCATGCATTCTGATCTGGTGGGTTCTGATATGTTTAATTGAAGTGAGTCCAACTGGCAAAATCATTATTTTTGGTTAATTGAAGCATGTAACACCTTTGGCAATCTACAAGACGATCTGCAGACGTGTTTTGTAATTTTGTGGCTTTGCTAGAGTATGTCGTGCTCTTATTGTCTGCAACAAATCATGACAATAGTGCATTCGTGCATCCTCTGACCCTTCTCTAATGGATAGAGCAGTGTTGGTGTCATGCAAGACATCTGGTTGCTAAATACTTATTTTTATGAATTTGTTATGTATCATTCAAGTTAAATCCTCATGAAATTACTGAAACTTTCTTACCTTTGGGTTCACTCTGAAGATCCATGCTCTGAAAAAAAAACAATTATAAGAGGCTAGATGAAACCATATTAAAAAGAAAAAGAAGAACAAAAAGATCTAACAGATTCATTTTGGTGGGTAAAATTATGAGTGTACACCGTAATTATACTCATACATAGAGCAGAAGTAGATGGCACAAGGTCCAGTGAAATACAATACAACTATAAGAGAACCATGTTTTTTTCTGGAGAAAACTGGAGGGGTAAAACCCCTACTGATTTGTTTTGTTAATAAAAAATATAAAGGTGTATACAAAGAGAAGGCCTATATTAATATCAACTGTGCAGTTGTACAGGATTCCACTCAACAGTAAATGCTAAATTATTGGTTTCTTGGAAACAAATCGCGGTAGGAGATAAATTCTCATAGTTTGGAGTTGGCATGTCTTAGCTAGGGAGAGCAAGATCCACTGTACAAGGATCATGGGTTTGCTGTTAAGGCACATCTCATGTGAACAGGAATATTATGGCCAACTCATTTTCTCATACTAAGAGCATCTCCCAAGAGACTCTCCATATCCTTCCTAAATGTTAGGAATAGAGAATTTGGTGAAAAATTATCCTCCAACTTCTCTAAATGGTCATCTAAATATAGCCATCTTCTATTCTGGATTTTTCGCTAGACAAAAATAGAAGACGAGAATGGCTCTCTAGAGCGTGCGTGGGATATAGAAAAACTGTTGGAGAGTGAAAAGGTATAGAAAACGATTTTTATGTAAATGGCTCTTCAAATGATGATTTAGAGAGTGAGATTAGGAAAGGCTCTTGAAGATGCTCTCTAATGTTGAATAGAACACGTGTATTTCCCTAACAGCTCAAATGATGTTCACCTTAGTTCTAGTTTCACTGACCTTTGCATGATGCAAAACAAAAAAAGGAATGACTGGCAAGGATGCACACCATAAAGTTAGCCACAAGAGAGAGAGACCAACTGCCAACAGGACCAAAAACTTTGCCTCTCATTTGAGTAATTATCTGTACATTTTCTCTCATATATATGTACACACAAAATTGTTTGTATGATCAGCAAATCCTCTAAAAGGCGGATGCTAATCGCTGGGGGTCAGAGTTGTATGATCTGTCTACAAGCTAAGAGTATTCAGAAGGGACACTCTGCTCTGGATCAATGTCCTGAACAGTGTCCCAACTCTGCTCTCAAGATCAACAATGTCCAGCTCCAACCCTTGCAATTGCTCCGCCTCGCACAGGACTCTCTTCTTTTGGAACGTCTTGGAGATAAGTGACCACTTGCTAGAACTTGTCAACGCAATTTGCTTCGACAGGAGATGAAATGTTGATTCGAGGATTGACATGGCAATCTCCCTTGCTTCAGCAACCAGGTTGATCACCCTGCACCCTTCGATGTCAGAAGCAGTCTTCTTGTCGACCTTCTTGAACAGCTTCTGTGCCTTCTTGACCAAGCGCGCATAGTCAGTAACCCTGGTCTGGAGAGCCGCGTCGTCTCCTCTTTTGAGAGCCAACTGCATCTCCAGGACACTGGCCTTGAGCTCCACGAAGCTCTCTTGCACGGCGCTGCAGAGGTCGAGCAGGATGAGGGAGCGCTCGAGCTCCTCCTCCACTGCCTTCCTCTGGCTGCTGGGCAGCCATGTGAGCGCATCTATGTGGATGTAGATGCTTCCGAGCTTGCTCAGACCATCCACCATGGTTTCGATGGTCGCTGAAGGCAGAGAGATGGCTGCTTTCATGCTCAGAATCTGTTCCACAACATCGTTCTCGCTGGAGCGAGGGCTTGAAGGCATGCTGGCAGATCTCAGGTGGCACGCCATCTTTGGAATTGGTGAAAGCTGTTAAACACTGAAACTTCTGGGAGTGGGAAAGAGGAAAGATGAAAGGCAAGCTGCTGCAATGGTGTCTTCCGGGCTTCAGCTTCCTTGTTTATATAGCGAAGGAGGTGGATGCAACTGTCAGCAGACAAGGAGAATCATTCTCATGTGCGACCAACTGTGTCCTTATGCGCTGCAACCGAAGCCAACTAATAAGAACTGTATTGTACATTGAGCTTGATTACGAGGCTGTCATGTCTATGCTATGGATGGCAGGCTCGCCTGCACAGACGGAAGGGCGTCGGGATGAGCATCTGATCCAGATTGTAAGATGGATCAATTAGCCTGCAAGTTGCCGGTGGAGGGGCGAACATCTAGTTGACTTCGCTTCCCAGCTCCAGGTTCTCATGCATTCCGATCTGGTGGGTTCTGATATGTTTATCTTTTTTTTTTTATTGAAGCGTGTAGCACCTTTGGCAATCTACAAGACGATCTGCAGACGTGTTTGTAATTTTGTGGCTTTGCTAGACCATGTCCTGCTCCAGTTGTCTGCAACAAATCATGACAATAGTGCATTCGTGCATACTGTAACCCTTCTCTAATGGACACAGCAGTGTAAGTGTTGCTGTCATGCAAGTCATCTGGTTGCTGAACACTTATTTTTATGAATTGCTATGCATCATTCAAGTTAAATCTTGATGAAATTACTGAATCTCTCTTACCCTTGGGTTCACTCTGAAGATTCATCCTTTGAGGGTTCACTCTGAAGATCAACGCTCTGAAAAAAAATTCATAAGAAGCTAGAAGGAATCATATATTCATATTAATAATAAAAAGGACAAAAAGATCTAACAAATTCATTTTGGTGGTAAAATTATGAGTGTATAGCCTAATTATACTCATACATAGAGCAGAAGTAGATGGCACAAAGTCCTTCCAAGTACAATACAACCATAAGAGATCCATGTTTTTTTTTCTGGAGGAAACTGGAGGGGTAAAACCCCTACTGATTATATATGTTAATAAAAAATATAAAGGTGTATACAAAGAGAAGGCCCATATTAATATCAACTGTGCAATTGTACAGGATTTCACTCAACAGTAAATGCTAAATTATTGGTTTCTTGGAAACAAATCGTGGTAGGAGACAAATTCACATGGTTTGGAGTTGGCATGTCTTAGCTAGGGAGAGCAAGAACCACTGTACAAGGATTTTGGGTTTGCTGTTGAGGCACATCTCATGTGAACAGGAATATTATGGCCAACTCATTTTCTCATAATGTGAATACCATATTTCAATAACAACTCAGATGATGTTGAACTTAGTTATTGTTTCGCTGGCCTTTGCATGATGTAAAAAAAAAAGGAATCACAGACAAGGACGCACACAGTAAAATTAGCCACCAGAGAGAGACCAACTGCCAACAGGAATTTGAGCAAAAACTTTGCCTCTCATGTGAGTAATTTTCTGTACAGTTTCTGACTATATCTGTACATACAAAATTGTTTGTATGATCAGCAAATCCTCTAAAAGGCGGATGCTAATCGCAGGGGCTCAGAGTTACTCTATGATCTGCCTACAAGCTAAGAGTATTCAGAAGAGATACTCTGCTCTGGATCAATGTCCTGAACAATGTCCCAACTCTGCTCTCAAGATCAACAATGTCCAACTCCAACCCTTGCAATTGCTCCGCCTCACACAGGACTCTATTCTTTTGGAACGACTTGGAGACAAGTGACCACTTGCTAGAACTTGGCATCGTGATCTGCTTCGACAAGAGATGCAATATCGATTCGAGGATTGACACAGCAATCTCCCTCGCTTCAGCAACCAGGCTGATAACCCTGCATCCTTCGATGTCAGAAGCAGTCTTCTTGTTGACCTTCTTGAACAGCTTCTGCGCCTTCTTGACCAAGCGCGCATAGCACTGAATCTTGGTCTGCAGAGCCGCATCGTCTCCTCTTTTGAGAGCCAACTGCATCTCCTGGACAGTGGCCTTGAGCTCCACGAAGCTCTCTTGGACGGCGCTGCAGAGGTCTAGCAGTATGAGGGAGCGCTCGAGCTCCTCCTCCACTGCATTCCTCTGGCTGCTCGGCAAGCATGTGAGCGCGTCGATGCAGTTGTAGATGCTCCCGAGCTTGATCAAACATCGACCATGGTTTCAATGGTCGCTGAAGGCAATGAGACGGCTGCCTTCAGGCATTGCAGCTGTTCCTCAACATCGGTCTTGCTGGAGCGAGGACTTGAAGGCACGCTCGTAGATCTCTGGTGGTATGCCATCCTTGGAATTGATGAAAGGTGTGAAGCTACTGGAGATGGAAGAGAGGACAAGATCAAAGGCAAGCTGCTACAATGGTGTCTCTTCCCGGCTTTGGCTTCCTTGTTTATATAGCGAGAGAGGCTGAAGCAACAGCAGGGCTCAACCAGCAGACAAGGAGAATCATTCTCATGTGTGGTGTGACCAACTGCGTGCTCAGACGCTGCGACCGAAGCCAAGAATCTCATCACGCATTGAGCTTTGATTACAAGGCTGTCATGTCTGCATTATGGCTGGCAATCTCGCCTGCATGGGCGAAGGGCGTCGAGATTAGCATCCGATCCAGATCGTGAGATGATTAATTGGTCTGCAAGTTGCCGGAGGGTGGCCTCAGCTCCAGGCTCCCAAAGCATTCCAATCCGGTGGGTTCTGCTTTGCGTGCCCGCTTGCATCGAAGTATCCTCAGTCATCATCAGATGATTCAGCTTGCTATCGCGCTGTCATGTCGCAATTAGTGGCAGCAGCAACGGATCCGCTCGAGCGTGTAGCTAAGATGATGCACACGCTTGCCATGGATTAAAAAAATTGGAGAGAAAAGTGTAATGGAAGAAGAGGGGAAGAAGCGGAAGGTGGGGCTGACCAGATCGCTGCGGCAACCGAGAGTCCCACCCCCCACGATTTCGGCGGCGGCGGCGGCGACCTTGGTCCTTGGGGGCCGTCCTGCCGTTGCCCTCGCTACTTGGAGACCATGGTGGTGACCCGCCGGGCGCCGGCGGTGGAGATGCTGGCGCTAAATTGGCTCTCCATCCAGATCGTGAGATGAATTAATTGGTCTGCAAACTGCCCCGGAAGTTGTCTGTGGAGGGACGAACAGCTAGTTGGCTTGCTCGCCTCAGCCGCTCCAGGCTCCAAAGCATTCCGATCCGGTGGGTTCAGGGTTGCGTACTCTCGCTTGCATCGAAGTATCCTCAATCATCCACGTGTTCCTGCAATCCTTGATGATTCAGTTTGCAATCGAGCTGTCATGTTGCAATTAGTGGCAGCGGCAACGGATCTGCTCGAGCGTGTAATTAAGATGGTGCACACGCTTGCTATGGACTAAAATAGGAGGAGAGAAAAGGATAATGGAAGTGGAGGAGAGGAAGCGGCAGGTGGACTGACCAGATCGTTGCCGGAGTCCGGGTCGTAACCCTGGGTTGCGGCAACCGAGAGTCCCACACCACGAGTCAGGCGGCGAACCCGACACGGCGGCCGCGGCGGCGGCGACCTTGGCCCTTGCCTCCTTGGGGGTCTTCCTGCCGGTGCCCTCGCGCCTTGGCGACCATGGGGGTGACCCGCCGGCGGAAGAGATGCTGGCTCTGAATTGGCTCTCCATCCGGAACAGGGCCACAGGGGCAGGGGAAGCCGCCGCCGGCGACCGGACCGGAGGGGAAGCATCGCGACTGTGATATGGGGCCCTCAATTGGGCGGGCCACGGCCACACAGTTTGCAAAATGCCCCCCTCATTTGGATAATTTTATTAATAGAGACTGAAATATTTGGCAAACTCATAATGATCTACAAACGTGTTTAATTTCGTGGCCTTGCTGATGCATGTTGTGCTCCTGATGTCGGATACAAAAGTACTAGCACATTCTTGTATTGTAACACTTTTCTAATGGACATTGCTACGGAGCGGTGTTGCTGTCATGGAAATTATCTTGTTCTTAAGGTCCGGTTTGAATTGAACGAATATCAAAAGAATTCTGTGGCCCCGTTCGCTGGTATGAAATTTGGCTGAAACTGACTGAAAACACTGTTCCGGCTGAATTGTTGGGAGAGAAAAACACTGTTCCGACTGAAAAAATAAGCCGAATAAGCTGAATATGAAGTAAGCCGAACAAGACCACGGGGAAAGGGACTGAGGAATCGTCTCTCCCTTTCCTCTGGAATCCTACAGCTATTCAGCAATTTTACATTAATGGAAAAAAAATCCACTTTGATCTATGGTTTTCACTTCTTTCGCTGAAGCAGAGGCAAAGCGTAGGGACACGAGGGTGATCTGCACTACTGTCACTTTTCAGTAGGTCACAAAGCTGATTAGTACAGTACTACATGTGTTTGAGATGCTTGGCTACATGCCTTTTTCTCTCCCATCGAGTCTCAAACGTAAAATTTATTTCCTGTGTTTTTCCATTCCTATTTTGTGAATACTCTTTTATTCTATTCGTGTGTTTTTCTCTTTCTTCTGTTTTTATTTAAGTAAAATTTGGATGAAATTACTCAATTTTTCTTACATTCGAGGGCACTTTGAATATTTAAGCTCTGAAAAAAAACTTACAAGAGACTAGAAACGACAATATTAATAAGAAAGAGAGAAAAAAATCTAACAATTCACTTTGGTGCGTCAAATTATGAGTGCATAGTCAACATACTCGTACATAGTGTAGAAGTAGGTGGCAAAATTTCCTAACAAATGCAACTATAAGATATCCATATTTTTTAAAAGAAAATTGGATCTGTAAGGTCCCTGCTGATTATATATATTAATAAAAAATATAAAGGTGCATACAAAGGGAAGTTCCTTGTTAATATCTAACGGTTTCACAGGATTCAACACTCAATCGTAATTCCTAAGTTGTTTGTTTCTTGGAAATAAGTCATGGTATTACTAGATAAACTCGTAATTCCTAAGTTGTTTGTTTCTTGGAAATAAGTCGTGGTATTACTAGATAAACTCTAGTGGTCTGGAGTTGGTACGTTTTATCTAGGCAGAGCAAGATCCACTATGTAAGGAACCTGTGCTTGCTGTTGAGGCGCATCTCATGTGAACAAGAATATTCTGGGCAGCTCATTTTTCTTAATAGTAATATTGAACACGGGAGAACGTGTATTTGCATAACAGTTCAAATGATATGGCCTTAGTACTTGATTGGCTGTCCTTTGCATGACAGGCAAGAATGCACACAATAAAATTAATCACAAGAGACAGACCAACTGCCAACAGGAAATGGACCTAAAACTTTGCCTTTCATTTGAGTAATTTTCTGTACACTTTCTGACATATGTATATCTACATACAAAATTGTTTGTATGATCAGCAGATCCTGTAAAAGGCGGATGCTAATCGCAGGGGGGTCAGAGGTGTTGTATGATCTGTCTACAAGCTAAGAGTATTCAGAAGAGAAACTCTGCTCTGGATCAACATCCTGAACAAAGTCCCAACTCCGCTCTCAAGATCAGCAATGTCCAGCTCCAACCCTTGCAACTGCTCCGCCTCGCACATGATTCTCTTCTTTTGGAATGACTTCGAGACAAGTGACCACTTGCTAGAACTTCGAACCACAATTTGCTTTGACAGGAGATGCAATATCGATTCGAGGATCGACAAGGCAATTTCCCTCACTTCAGCGACCAGGTTGATCACCCTGCATCCTTGGATGTTAGAGGCAGTCTTCTTGTTGACCTTCTTGAACTGCTTCTGAGCCTTCTTAGCTGAGCGCGCATAGCACTGAATCTTGGTCTGAAGAGCAGCGTTGTCTCCTCTTTTGAGAGCCAACTGCATCTCCTGGACACTGGCCTTGAGTTCCACAAAGCTCTCTTGAATGGCGCTGCAGAGGTCAAGCAGGACGACGGAGCGCTCGAGCTCCTCCTCCACTGCCTTCCTCTGGCTGATGGGCAGGCATGTGAGCGCATCTATGTGGATGTAGATGCTCCCGAGCTTGCTCAGACCATCGACCATGGTTTCAATGGTCGCTGAAGGCAGAGAGATGGCTGCTTTCAGGTTCAGAATCTGTTCCTCAACAGAGGTTTCGCTGGAGCGAAGGCTGGAAGGCATGCTAGCAGATCTCAGGTGGCACACCATCCTTGGAATTGGTGAAAGCTGTGAAACACTGAAACTTCTGGGAGTGGGAGAGAAGATCAAAGGCAAGCTGCTGCAATGGTGTCTTCCGGGCTTCGGCTTCCTTCTTTATATAGCAATGGAGGTGTATGCAACTAAAGAGCTGAACCAGCAGACAGGGAGAATCATTCTCATGTGTGACCAATTGCGTGCTCATACGTTGCAACCAAAGCCAACTAATAAGAACCGCATTGTCCATAGAGCTTGATTACGAGGTTGTCATGTCTGCGCTATGGCTGGCAAGCTCGCTTGCACGGACGAAAGTGCGTCAAGATTAGCATCTGATCCAGATCGCGAGAAGTTTCGATGTTCCCATGCATTCCGAGCTAATGTGGGTGAACATCTAGTTGACTTTGCCTCCCAGCTCCAGGTTCCCATGCATTCCGAGCTAATGTGGGTTCTGATATGTTTAATTGAAACGAGCATTGCTGGCATGTTCATTTTTTTTGTTTAATTGAAGCATGTAGCACCTTTGGCAATCTCAAGATGATCTAAAAACATGTTTTGCAATTTTGTGGCTTTGCTATAGCATGTTGTGCTCCCGTTGTCTGTAATAAATCATGACAATTCACTCTAGCGCATTCGTGCATCCTCTAACCCTTCTCTAATGGATAGAGGCATAGAACAGTGTTGGTTTCACCCGAGTTAACTGGTTGCTAAACATTATTTTAATGAATTTGCTATGTATCATTCAAGAGAAATTTTGATGAAATTACATAAAATTTCTTACCTTTAGGTTCACTCTGAAGATTCATGCTCTGACGGTTCACTCTGAAGATCCATCCTCTGAAAAAAAAAACTATAATAAGAGGCTAGAAAGAACCATATTAACAATAAAAAGAGACGAACAACAACAACAACAACAACAACAAAGCCTTTAAGTCCCAAATAAGTTGGGATAGGCTAGAGTTGAAACACAGCAGAAGCAATCAAGGTTCAGGTACGTGAATAGCTGTTTTCCAAACACTCCTATCTAAGGCTAAGTCTTTGGGTATATTTCATCCCTTTCAAGTCTCCTTTTATTACCTCTACCTAAGTCAACTTCAGTCTTTCTCTGTCTCTCTTCACGTTACTATCCTGGCTTAGGATTCCACTACGCACCGGTGCCTCTGGAGGTCTCCGTTGGACATGTCCAAACCATCTCAACCGGTGTTGGACAAGTTTTTCTTCAATTGGTGCTATCCCTAATCTATCACGTATATCATCGTTCCGAACTCGACCCCTTCTTGTATGACCGCAAATCCAATGCAACATACGCATTTTCGCAACACTTATCTGTTGAACATGTCGTCTTTTCGTAGGCCAACATTCTGCACCATACAACATAGCAGGTCTAATGGCCGTCCTATAAAACTTGCCTTTTAGCTTCTGTGGTACCCTTTTGTCACATAGTACACCAGATGCTTGGCGCTACTTCATCCACCCTGCTTTGATTCTATGGCTAACATCTTCATCAATATCCCCGTCTCTATGTAGCATTGATCCTAAATATCGAAAGGTATCCTTCCTAGGCACTACTTGACCTTCCAAACTAATATCTTCCTCATCCCGAGTAGTAGTGCCGAAGTCATATCTCATATACTCAGTTTTAGTTCTACTGAATCTAAAACCTTTGGATGCCAAAGTCTCCCGCCATAACTCCATTCACTCATGTCCGGCTTCCATCAACTAGCACTACATCGTCCGCGAAAAGCATACACTAAGGGATGTCCCTTTGTATGTTCCTTGTGACCTCATCCATCACTAAAGCAAACAGATAAGGGCTCAAAGCTGACCCTTGATGTAGTCCTATCCTAATCGTGAAGTCATCTGTGTCTCCATCACTTGTTCGAACACTAGTCACAACATTATTGTACATGTCCTTAATGAGCCCGACGTACTTCGTTGGGACTTTATGTTTGTCCAAAGCCCACCACATAACATTTCTTGGTATTTTATCATAAGCCTTCTCCAAGTCAATAAAAACCATGTGTATGTCATTCTTCTTCTCACTATACCGCTCCATAACTTGTCTTATTAAGAAAATAGCTTCCATGGTTGATCTTCCGGGCATGAAACCAAATTGGTTCATAGAGACCCGCGTTATTGCTCCCAAGCGATGCTCGATAACTCTCTCCTATAGCTTCATAGTATGGCTTATAAACTTAATTCCCCGGTAATTAGTACAACTTTGAATATCCCTTTTATTCTTGTAGATCGGTACCAATATACTTCTCCTGCACTCGTCAGACATCTTGTTCGATCGAAAAATATGGTTGAACAGTTTGGTTAGCCATACTATAGCTATGTCCCCGAGGCATCTCCACACCTCGATTGTGATACATCCGGTCCCATCGCCTTACCTCCTTTCATCCTTTTCAACGCCTCTTTGACCTCAGATTTTTTGATTCTCCGTACAAAGTGCCTATTGGTGTCATCAAAAGAGTCATCCAACTGAAAGGTTGTGTCCGTATTCTCACCAATAAAAAGAGACAAAGATCTAACAAATTCATTTTGGTGGGTCAAGTTATCAGTGTATAGCCTAATTATACTCATACAAAGAGCAGATGTAGATGGCACAAAGTCCAGTGAAATACCATACAGCTATAAGGGATTCATGTTTTTTGGAGCAAACTCGAGGGTGATATGGCAAGTGGAGCCAGCCTAGGGGCCCACATGGTACTGTAGCACGTGAACAGAACCGTGTTAACAGTGCCTGGCAGATTAGATTAGATGGATTTGGTTTGTTATGAAAGGAATAAGATAGATTGATTTGGTTCGGATATTACTTAGGGGTCAAGTAAGTTGTCTCTATAAAAGGGACCATCATGTATGAAGAAATCCTAAGATAGTCCCGAGGAAGGGTGGCTATCCGGGGTCTCTCTGCTAGCCTTTTCATATCAGAGGGGTAAAACCCCTAGTGATATATATGTTAATAAAAAGGTAAAGATGTACTCGAAGAGAAGGCCCATACTAATATCAACTGTGCAGTTGTACAGGATTCCAGTCAATAGTAAATGCTAAATTATTGGTTTGTTGGAAACAAATCGTGGTAGGAGATAAATTCTCATGGTTTGGAGTTGGCATGTTTTAGCTAGGGAAAGCAAGATCCACTGTATAAGGATCTTGGGTTTGCTGTTGAGGCACATCTCATGTGAACAAGAATATTCTGGCCAGCTCATTTTTCTCATAATGATGTTGAACACAGGAGAACGTGCATTTGCATACAGTTCAAATGATATTGACCTTAGTTCTTGTTTTGCTGGCCTTTGCATGATGTAAAACATAAAGCCAACACAGGCAAGAATGCACACCATATAAAATTAATCACAAGAGAGACACCAGCTGACAACATGAAATGGACCAAAAACTGTCTCTCAAATCTCAATTGAGTAATTTTCTGTACATTTTCTCTCCTATATATGTACACACAAAATTGTTTGGATGATCAGCAGATCCTCTAAAAGGCGGATGCTAATCGCAGGGGGTCAGAGTTGTTGATGATCTGTCTACAAGCTAAGAGCATTCAGAAGAGACACTCTGCTCTGGATCAACGTTCTCAACAATGTCCCAACTCTGCTCTCAAGATCAACAATGTCCAGCTCCAACCCTTGCAATTGCTCCGCCTTGCATACGACACTCTTCTTTTGGAACGACTTGGAGATGAGTGACCACTAGCTAGAACTTGGAATCGCAATTTGCTTCGACAGGAGATGCAATGTCGATTCAAGGATCAACACGGCAATTTCCCTCGCTTCAGCGACCAGATTGATCACCCTACATCCTTGTATGTCAGAGGCAGTCTTCTTGTTGACCTTCTTGAACAGCTTCTGCGCCTTCTTAGCTGAGCGGGCATAGCACTGAATCTTGGTCAGAAGAGCCGCGTTGTCTCCTCTTTTGAAAGCCAATTGCATCTCCTGGACACTGGCCTTGAGTTCCAGAAAGCTCTCTTGCATGGCGCTGCAGAGGTCAAGCAAGGCGACGGAGCGCTCCAGCTCCTCCTCCACTGCCTTCCTCTGGCTGCTGGGCAGGCAGGTGAGTGCATCTATGTGGTTGTAGATGCTCCCGAGCTTGCTCAGACCATCTACCATGGTTTCAATGGTCGCTGAAGGCAGAGAGATAGCTGCTTTCAGGCTCAGAATCTGTTCCTCAACAGAGGTCTTGCTGGAGCGAGGGCTCGATGGCATGCTAGCAGATCTCAGGTGGCAAGCCATCCTTGGAATTGGTGAAAGTTGTGAAACGCTGAAACTTTTGGGAGTGGGAGAGAAGAAAGATCAAAGGCAAGCTGCTGCAATGGTGTCTTCCAGGCTTCGGCTTCCTTGTTTATATAGCGACGAAGGTGGACGCAACTACAGAGCTGAACCAGCAGACAGGGAGAATCGGATGCAACTGCAGAGCTGAACCAGCAGACAGGGAGAATCATTCTCATGTGCGAAGAACTGAGTGCTCACGCGCTGCAACCAAAGCCAAATAATAAAAACTGCATTGGCCATTGAGCTTGATTACGAGGCTGTCATGTCTGCACTATGGCTGGCAAGCTCGCCTGCACGGATGAAAGGGCGTCGAGATTAGCATCTGATCTAGATGGTGAGATTGGTTAATTAGCATGCAAGTTGCTGGTGGAGGGGCGAACATCCAGCTGACTTCGCCTCCCAGCTCCAGGTTCCCATGCATTCCGATCTGGTGGGTTCTCATATGTTTAAATTGAAGTGAGCATCGCTGGCATGCTCACTCTTGTTTGTTAATTGAGACGTGCAACACCTTTGGCAATCTCAAGATGAGCTACAGATGTGTTTTATAATTTTGAGGCTTTGGTAAAGCATGTTGTGCTCCTGTTGTCTGCAACAAATCATGACAATTCAGTCTAGCGCATTCGTGCATCCTCATGGATGGAGCAGTGTTGGTCTCATGCAGGTCATCTGGTTGCTAAACACTTATTTTAATGAATTTGCTATGTATCATTCAAGTGAAATCATGATGAAATTAATGAAACTTTCTTACCTTTGGATTCACTCTGAAGATCCCTGCTCTGAAAAAAACAACTATAAGAGGCTAGAAGGAACCATATTAATAAGAAAAACAAGGACAAAAAGATCTAACAAATTCATTTTGGTGGGAAAAAATATGAGTGTATAGCCTAATTATACTCATACATAGATCAGAAGTAGATGGCACAAAGTCCTGTGAAATACAATACAACTATAACAGATCCATGTTTTTTTGGGGAGAAAACGGGAGGGGTAAAACCCCTAATCATTATATATTTAATCAAGGAGATAAAGGTGTATACAAAGAAAGGGACCATATTAATATCAACTGTGCAACTGCACAGGATTCCACTCAATAATAAATGCTAAGTTATTGGTTTCTTGGAAACAAATCATGGTAGGAGGAGATAAATTCTCATGGTTTGGAGTTGGCATGTTTTAGCTAGGGAGAGCAAGATCCACTGTATAAGGATCTTGGGCTTGCTGTTGAGGCACATCTCATGTGAACAAGAATATTCTGGCCAGCTCATTTTTCTCATAATGATGTTGAACACAGGAGAGTGTGTATTTGCATAACAGTTCAAATCATATTGACCTCAGTTCCTGTTTTGCTGGCCTTTGCATGATGTAAAACACAAAGGCATCACGGGTAAGAATGCACACCATAAAATTAATCACAAGAGAGACAGCAGCTGACAACAGGAAATGGACCAAAAACTGTCTCTCAATTGAGTAATTTTCTGTACATTCTCTCATATATATGTACACATAAAATTGTTTGGATGATCAGCAAATCCTCTAAAAGGCGGATGCTAATCGCAGGGGGTCAGAGTTGTTGATGATCTGTCTACAAGCTAAGAGTATTCAGAAGAGACACTCTGCTCTGGATCAATGTCCTGAACAATGTCCCAACTCTGCTCTCAAGATCAACAATGTCCAGCTCCAACCCTTGCAATTGATCCGCCTCGCACAGGACTCTCTTCTTATGGAAAGACTTGGAGACAAGTGACCACTTGCTAGAACTTGGAACCGCAATTTGCTTTGACAGGAGATGCAATGTCGATTCGAGGATGGACACAACAATCTCCCTCGCTTCAGCAACCAGGTTAATCACCCTGCATCCTTCGATGTCAGAAGCAGTCTTCTTGTTGACCTTCTTGAGCTGCTTTTGTGACTTCTTGACCAAGCGTGCATAGCACTGAACCCTGGTCTGGAGTGCCACATCGTCTCCTCTTTTGAGAGACAACTGCATCTCCTGGACACTGGCCTTGAGCTCAACAAAGTTCTCTTGCACAGCACTGCAGAGGTCGAGCAGGACGAGGGAGCGCTCGAGCTCCTCCTCCACTGCCTTTCTCTGGCTGGTGGGCAAGCATGTGAGCACATCGATGCAGTCGTAGATGCTCCCGAGCTTGCTCAAACCATCGACCATGGTTTCGATAGTCACTGAAGGCGATGAGACGGCTGCCTTCAGGCTCTGCAGCTGTTCCTCAACATTAGTCTCGTTGGAGCGAGGGCTTGAAGGCACGCTCGCAGATCTCAGATGGCACGCCATCCTTTGAACGAAGCACTGGATGTGGAAGAGAAGGAAAGAGAAAATGCAAGCTGCTGTAATGGTGTCCCTTCCAGGCTTCGGCTTCCTTGTTTTATATAGCCAGAGAGGTTGAAGGTTGAAGCAACTGCACAGCTGACCGGCAGACAGAAAGAATCATTCTCATGTGTGACCAACTGCGTGCTCTTGCGCAGCAACCGAAGCCAAGAATCTCATCGCTCATTGAGCTTGATTACGAGGCTGTCATGTCTGCATTATGGCTAGCAAGCTCGCCTGCACGGGCCAAAGGGCGTCGAGGTTAGCATCTCCCAGATCGTGAGATTGATTAATTAGCCTGTTATTGTTGCCACCTTGCCGGTGGAGGGACGAACACTAGTTGACTTGGCTCGCCTCCAGCCTCGAGGGTCCCAAGCAATCCGATCCGGTGGGGCAATTTAATTTATTGCCACTCTTACGGTTGCCACTCTTTCAGTTGCCAGCGTTAAAATTGCTCTTACATATTTGCCACTGCATGCAATTCGTCTCCTACGAATTTGCCATTTTCGCCGACGTGTCGTGCCAGATGGACTCGCCAGCGTGGAAGGCAGCCTGAGAACCCGATTTGGACGTGGCAAATGACCATACTGCCCCTCCTCCACCTCACGTTCTTTCCTGGGCCAGGCAACCTTTTTCTTCCTCTTCCCCCCTTGGTTTTCGTTTCGGTTTTGCTCGAGCTAAGCTTTGAGCTTCCGTTTTTTAGATTTTGGCCTTCCATCCTCTTCTTTCTTTGCTCTCCGATCCGTCGTCTCTCCCTGACTCCTCCTGACAAAAAGAGGGAGGAAACCGAGGCGACAAGCAAGCAAGCAATGGGTGTCAAGGGATTCGTCGAGGGCGGCATCGCCTCCATCGTGGCCGGCTGCTCCACGCACCCGCTGGACCTCATCAAGGTCCGCATGCAGCTGCAGGGTGAAGCCGCCGCGGCGCCGCAGCCAGCGCTACGCCCGGCGCTCGCCTTCCACGCCGGTGGCCACGCCGTCGCGGCGGTTGTCGTCATCATCTTCGTCGTCGGCACCGATCGTCTCAGAACTCGACGCCCTTGAAGACCTTGCGCACCTGCTCGAGCGTGACGAAGAGCACGACGGTGAATGGCCCCTGGCGCATCACGGTGGGGATGAACCCCTTGTACAGCGCCATGGGCCCTTCCGACCTTACCGTCTTGAGGGCGCAGTCGACGGCGCCGGCGTACGGCGGGGGCGAGCCGGGCGCCACCTTCACGTTCATCATCCTCGTCTTGACGACATCCACCGGGTTGGACGCGGCCGCCGCCACGATGCCCGCGGTGAAGCTGGCGGCAACGTGCGTGGCGAGCCCGTCGGCGCCAGGGCCCCGGCGCGCCAGGATGGCCTCCTTGGCCTGGTCGTACGTGGCGAGCTGCGACGCGGTGACGATCATGGCGCGGTTCACCGTGAGCGACGACCCGTGCCACAGGCTGCGGACGCCCTCGTCACGCGCCATCCGGCCGATGGCGTCGCCGACGCCGGCGTAGTTCCGGCGCTCCGCGAGGGGGAGGCGCCCGTCCGCCTGCATCCGCACCATGGCCACGTCGGCCGGGTTGCCCACGGCCGCGCCGACGCCCCCCGCCACGAGCCCCGCCGCGATCTTGCGGTGCAGCGGGAGGACGCCGTTGTTGTCCTGCGGGGTCCACTTTGTCTTGAGGATGTCGTACAGCCCCATCCGCGTGGTGGAGTAGAGCGTCTGGCGCAGCATGGTGGCGGAGACACCAGAGAAGAGCCCTGCCGCGCCCTCGGACCGCAGGATCTGCGCGCCCACGGCCAGCGGCCCCGGCTTCCTCGGCGCCGCCAGGATGTCGTGGTGCGGGAGCGCGACGGCGTGGCCACCGGCGTGGAAGGCGAGCGCCGGGCGTAGCGCTGGCTGCGGCGCCGCGGCGGCTTCACCCTGCAGCTGCATGCGGACCTTGATGAGGTCCAGCGGCAGGAAGGTCATTTGTCAGGCCCAAACAGGCCTCCCAGGCTACCTTCCGCACTGGTGAGTCCATCTGGCACGACACGTCGACGAAAATGGCAAATCTATAGGAGGCGAATTGCATGCAGTGGTAAATACGTAGGAGCACTTTTAACGCTGGCAACCGGAGAAGTGCCAACCGTAAAAGTGGCAATAAATTAAATTGCCCGATCCGGTGGGTTCAGCATTGCACGCTCGCATGGATCTAGCTTGCTATCGCGCTGTCATGTCGCAACTAGCGGTGACAACGGATTCGCTTGCCATGGATAAAAATAGAGAACAACAGGGAGAAGAAGGTATGGAAGGGGCAGGTGGGGCTCACCAGAGCGTTGCCGGAGACCGGAGCGCAGTCCTAGGTTGCAGCTCCCACCCCACGAGTTCAGTGGCGAACCCGAGACGGTGGTGGCGGCGACCTTGGGGTCGTCCCGCCGGTGCCCTTGCGCCTCGGCGACCATGGGGACGGCTCGTCGGCGGTGAAGATGCTGGCGCTAAAATGACTCTCCATCCGGAGCAGGGGCAGCAGAACTCGCCGCGTCCGCGACTCCGCCGCCGCCGACCGGAGGGGAAGTGTCGCGACTATGAAACGTGGGGCCTACATTTTGCAAATAGCCCCCTCATTTAGATAATTAATATTAATCGCGATCCGAATATATTAACATGAAGCACCCCATATGGCCATATCGGATCCGGCATTTTCCAGATTAGTCCCCCATTCCAGTCCGGCGATATCCGCCGCCGGCGACATGGACTTGAGGCTTGCGGGAGAACAGCGGGTGCTCTTGGGTGTGGATGTTCCAGTCGCGCTTGCTCCACCTGGTGTTCTTCCCTGTGCGTCCCACCGCCAAATCATGCATCCATATGTTTCCTCGGCGTCAGGGGCGCCTTGCTGTGGACGCTCGACGGAGCTCAACGGTGAGAAGCTCCTGTGTTCTCCGCCGCCCATATATTTAGTACTAGATATTACACATTTTGCTAGGATTGTATGTCTCTTTGCAAAAGCTTGGTAGCTTGTAGTCTAACTCAGTAGAGATTACACATTTTTTTAGGGTTAATTAGATGCATGTCATTACAAATATCTTATTTCGAAGATATATCATTACTATTTACGGTATTGGAAACATGTCATTCTAATTTTGTATATGTCTGAATCTTGTTTATCATAATTTCTGGACCAAATTGCCCTCATCTACTTCCTCCCACCTCCCTCTCTCTCTCATAGGTGCCTGAGCAACTCCTGGATTGGCGAGAAAATGGTGATTCTGCCATTACGAAAACTGGGCTTCGCAATTTTGCCATCCCATAAATGGGATTCGCCCGTTTGCCATTCTCAAACGATACACACCCGCAAATATGCCCTGTGGAGGATTTGTTGCTAAATTAATTTTTTTTTGCTGCGGCATCTTTTTCTTCCCGTTTTGCCCCTGAGCCTTATCCCTTCGTTCCTTTTCATTCACCGTATCTTCACGGGAGAGAGAGCACGGAGAGAACGGGAGAGAGACGAGACGAAGACGAACAGAGGGAACTGCTCCACCGCCGCCGATGCCGTCGACGGCCGACAGCAGCCCACCTCCTCGGCCCTTTCCTTCCCAGCCACGGCCTCCGCGCTAGGCCGCCGCCGCGTCCGCGCCAGGCCGCCGCCGCCGCCCCGACGCGTCCGCGCCAGGACGCCGCCGCTGCCCCGACGCGTCCGCTCCAGGACGCCGCCGCTGCCCCGACGCCAGATATGGGTGAGGCTTCGTCTAGTTCGTCGTTCATCCCAACAGCTGCCCTTTCTCTGTATCCACTTGGCCCTAGCGGGATCCCCCTCATTCCATGCCCAGAATGTGGTGATAAAGTAGTGGAATGCAAATCCTGAAAGAACAACGGCAAAATTTTCTTCAAATGCATAAACTACGATGAATTTGTGAGTATATAATGATCTGTTTTTGTCATATAGAAATGGATGAACTAGGTACTGTGTCAAGATTTGGATAAATAGTTTGTGTTATGTATTGTCATTTCCACAGGCAGTGAAGAAATGTCCATTCTTTAGGTGGATTGATGCTTACAAGAAAGTAGTTGCAAAGAAGATTAAAGAAGACATGGAAAAGAAACGAAAAGAAGAAATGCAAGCTGCAGTAGCATACGAAGGTCATGGTGAAACTAAAGCCTTGGTCGAAATGAAGCCTAATTGCAGGATTTACGAGGAAGAGAGGATGGATCTCAAGATGGACAAGCTTATCGTTCTGGTGCAGCTGTTGGTGGTGCTATGTTTACTAATTACAGTCCTAGTTCTTTTAGGTGTGGTAGTGCTTATTAGCAAGTGAAGTTGTTTAGTAACTGTGTTCTAGAAGTGTGGGGTACGACTCCTGGTGGTGGTCTATTTAGTAACTGATTTGTAGAATGTGTTGTAATGACATCTAAGTCCTATGAAATGAAGATGTTTTTCTGGAATCTATCAGGTTTGAATTGCTGGCACTTTCTAATAGCTCAGGGAAGGATATTGTATTTACAATCAACAATCTGACGAGATTGATCGATGTTTTCTCCAACTTCAGTTATTTTTGCTTTCTTGATTAAATTGCGTGCAGCTCTCCTGCATCGTTCAAAAAAAACAGCAATTTTGTTGTTTTAACCTCCAGAGGTTACTAAAACCTATAACATTGTTGTTTTTCTTGTCATGAAATGTAATTAGGCTTATACTGATCAGAGATTTGCTTCAATCAGTGTGCAACCTATTATCCTAGGATGGAATTCTGGCCGAGGAACTGATACTGCTGCCCCCTTGCTGTTAAAAGGATTCCTCATGACCGCAGCATTCTTATTCGTAATCAGCAGAACCAGTAAACTCAGGTACATTCGGAAGCGTGTTGACCGTCCAATTCAAGCCAAAATACCTGCAGAGCCAGAGTGAATTTCTGCTGTCCTCATTTCTGAGCGTTAACGACATCACAGTTTTGGTGATCATCATTTCATAGTTTTGCCGCGCAAAGCTTGTTATGGGAAAATAACCCATCCCGGTCGGCTTTCAATAGAATTTGGACAGACTTTTGACACAATTTCATGATCACAATAACATTCCAGCAAAGTACATGTCCAGATAAATTCAAGATAGGTAGCATTTAAGTTACAATAACATAGGTCCAAATAAATTAAATAAGGTCCAGATACATAGATACATGTCTAGAGATACGTTTTCATAGAGATCTCCATTCTCATGATGGAGATACATGTCCAGATACAATTTAAGTTACAATTTCATGATGGACATAACATTCCAGACCGAAACCTTCAATTGGTTTTCAGTTTTCTTGGCTTGAGTTTTTTTGGTGGGCTCCTCTTTTGCACTGTCTTGTCTGGTGAGACACCTTCAGCTAGCAGGTTTTGCAGTTGGCTGCAATAAAAGTAGCACTATGAGTCACTTGTATGAAAGCAGTATACAAGTATAAAAGAATGAGAATTAATGTGTAGCATACCCTCTTGTAACTCTATTGGGGCTGTTCTGTATGATCTGGTCCCTTGTGAGCCTTGTGGGGCTGGTGAGTGTATTTGGGGCTGGTGTAGGCATTTCTTGGTCATGGAGAGAAGCATCTGGGGCTGGTACTTCAATTTCTAAAGCATGCAAATCATCTGGGGCTGGTGGTGCGATTTCTTGGTCATGGAAAGTATTTGGGGCTGCTGGTTCAGTAGCAGTATCCTGAGATTTCCCTCCCTTCTTTGCTCTCTTTGTTGGGATTTTTGCATTCTCACCATACTTTGTTGTATTTTTTCTTGGCTTTCTTTTCCTGCAAGTTTGGACAAAAAAGTATTTAATTTAGTTAGCAAAACAAGTCATGGCAGCAAGTACATATAGTTGGGTCTTACCTTTTCTTAGTCCCATTAAGATGGCATTTGTAGCTTGTTTCACCATGGCCTAATTCTCCACATCCCTTGCACTTTCTTTTGCCTCTAATCATTTTTTTCTTGCCCATTTCTGCCTCATTTGCAGCTTGTTTATCTGCCTCATTTGCTGCTTCCTTGGCTGCCTTCTTTCCTTTGCTACCACCACCTTCAAGGAAGCTTTTGATCCTGAGTTTTCTGTACCGTCCAGCAGTCCTCTTGTCAAGTGGTGCCCTAACCCCAAAAGGCAAATCAACATCTGGCCACTGTGTTCTATCAGGCAATGGCTCTATAAGTCTCTTATAAGCTGCCCTGAACCTCTCAACAGAGTAATACTCATGCACAAAGTCCTCCATATGTACATTACTAGACTGTACACTTGTAATCAAAGCCAAAGCATGCTGGCAAGGCTTACCAGTATGCTGCCACTCAAGACAGGTGCACTCATGTAGAGAAGACTTAACAACATGTCTACTGCGAGTGTTTGTGGTGTCCCAAATTTTAGCTGCAGCACTTCCACCATCTATAACAGTCAAGTGCCCAAGTCCTCTAGTTCTGGCTTTCAACTGTTGTATCACTGCTGGGAGGATCTTTCCAGTAAGCCTTTCTGAAATTTTTCTCCTTTTCGCCCATAGCACCATAATCATCTCTCTGAGCTTGTCTACAAGCTCAACAACAGGAAGGTCTTTCCAGTCCCTGATCCAATTGTTGAACACTTCAGCAAGGTTATTAGTGATATAATCACATTTAATCTCAGGATTGAAGCCAGATCTCATCCAAAGCTTGTAATGGTGAGCCTCCATCCAAACCAACACTTGAGGACTAGCATCAATGACTGACTTGTAAAAATAATTGAAAATTGATTCTCTATAAGCTCTAGCTGCAGGATACATCTTAGAGAACACGTCACCACCAAACCTTTTAATGAAATTATTCATTAGATGTCTAAAGCACTCCTTATGTTCAACCTGCGGAAACACATTCTTAACTGCATTTTCTAGACCTTTGCACGCATCTGATGAAATAGCTAAAACAGGAAGATCTCCTATGGCCTTGTGCAACTGAGTCATAAACCAAGTCCAGTTATCTATTGTCTCACCATCAATGAACCCAAAAGCAACTGGGTACATCCAGTTGTGACCATCTATACCACAAGCTACAGCTAAATGACCATTCCATCTACCATTAAGTGCAGTAGAGTCTATGCTAAGGTATGGCCTGCATCCTTCTAAAAAACCTTCAATGCAAGGTTTCAATGCACAAAAAAAATCTATGGAAATAGAAATTGCCATCTATCTCCTTGATGCCAATCTCAATAACACTACCTGGACACCTCTTCAGGACCTCTGCCCTCCAATTGAATAGCAGCTGAAAGCTCTCTTCCCATTTGCCATACAATTCTCTCAAAGCAATTTGCCTACCTCTACAAATAGTATCATAATGAATTATACACTTGTGGTCATCCTGTAAAGTTTTTTGCAGTTCCTTAGGGCCCATAGCTGTTTTCTTCCTAAGGAGATGTATTGCCTTTGAAGCAACCCAAGCACTGGTTGGTGTGGTAGTCTTCCTCCTAGCACTTGATTCACATGTATGCTTATCAACAACCACTGTCACCTGCAACAACAAAAAAATTAGTCAAGGCAACTAATATAGAAGGGCAAAAAACATTGGCAGCCTTAAAATTATTGAAGGGAAAAAATTAATGGAACGCAAAATGAAAGTTAGTACCATAACGGTGCACCCATCAGGCTGTCTACGCCCAACAAGATGCCAAGGACAATCTTCTCCCCCCTTGCAACCTCCAATATATCTTTCAGGATCTGTTTTGACAAAGTGTAGTTCAAACTCTTTATTTATAGCAAATTGTCTCACCGCCAATCTAAACTCCTTCATGTTAGAATAAACTGTGCCAAGATCCATATTGGGCCGATTTGGATTGTGCACCACAGTCCTCTCCCCTGGTAAATAGTCATCAACTTCAATGACTGCCCCAGTTGTATCAATTTCTTCAGTCCTCTGACAAGTATCGGTGTTCTGTTGACTGCTAGCTTTACTGGCTGCCTTTCTTGCCTTATCAGCCTCCTCATCGTCAGCCCTAAACCCCAACAGCTCATACATCACCTCATCATCAACAATCTCAATTCTTCCCTCTTCATCTCGATTGTCCTCGATGCGTAGGCTATCCCAATCAACAAGAGGTGCCTGCATTTGTTGTGCAGGAGGTTCTACTAGTGCTAAGCTAAGGTCAGGCTCCCCATCGAGCCTAGTAAAGAAATAAAAAGGTGGCATAGTTAGATTACCACCACATCTACACTTGTCGAGTCTCATCTACACGCTTGGGCACAGTTAGATTACCAGCAAAGCAAGAATACGTACCCTTGGAAGAGATCTGGCCAGTTCTCCATCCACCACTTGGAGCAGCACCGGTGTCGGCCGGCAGAGCCGGGACGCCTGGTTGGCTTCGGGGAAACCCAGGAGGTGCCCTGCAGTGGACCGTCGGCGGTGGCGTCGGAGGCGGCGGTGCTGGCAGCGGCGGGGATCCGTTCCCTCTCTCCCTCGCTTGACCTGGCGGCGGCGTCTGTATCCCGTGCAGAACGACCGTGAGTCTCCCGTGAATGAAGAGAAGAGACTCATGAACAGAAGGCCTCCGTGATGCATCAGGGAGGGGCAAAACGGGTAGGCAAGTTTGTCATGGTAAAAAAAAATTTAATTTGGCAACAAATCCTCCACAGGGCATATTTGCGGGTGTGTATCGTTTGAGAATGGCAAACGGGCGAATCCCATTTGCGGGATGGCAAAATTGCGAAGCCCAGTTTTCATAATGGCAGAATCACCATTTTCTCTGGATTGGCAGTACTCCGTATGTGTCTGAGCACCGGCTGCACGGAGGTCCATGTACGTGATGTACCTCGCTTATTAGTTATACAGTAGCTAGCTCCATTATTGTAGAGTAGCTAGCTCCGCTGTGACCATCTAATTAGCGTGCGGCGTGCCGTAGGGACAAGCTGGAGTGCTCCTTCCATTCGCAAGCCAGCAGTGCCGCGGATGTGCCATTGTGGCAGACCGGGAGCAGGAGGTGCGGGTCCGGTGTGCATGCACGGCCACAGTGGGCAGTGGCGGGGCTAACGAGCTGGTGCGGCAGAACCTCCTAAATTATAGGACCCACATGTATTTGTCACTATCCAACGACCTTTGACAATTATGCATATGTTCCTGGTAACTTAAGAAGTCTATCGGGTGTCCTCGGGGAACCCCAAATCATCCATGATTTCCGAGCAGGATCACATTACAGAGTCATTGCAGTATTACAACATTTATTCAAATATCAATACCAGAGTAAAAACAGCGGAAGTCTTACGATAACTTAGTTTACAAACCAGTTGTTTCAAACCTTACAAATTAAGTTCGATAATTATTACAAATCATAGTAGTGGTGGAGTGGCATACTTAATATAAACATAACACATAAAATAAACATCCTGCCCAAGGATCACACATTCATTTATCGTCATCGACCTGAACAACGGTCATGCAGCAAGGTCCAAAATAGACCTGCTCATGAGGCTCACCTGCAACAAGGGTCAACGAACTCTGAGTACAAAAGTACTCAACAAGACTTAACCGAAATATTAACTGATAAACTTAGGGATGTCGGCTCAGGGATTCAAGTTATAGCTTTAACAATAATCAAAGTTCTTTTGCGTAAAAGCTCTTTAACAAAATTTTTTATATAGAAAAGTTTATAAAATCATATACAAAGCTGACACGATCCGTGTTGAGATCATGAAACTTCATATCCAACACCGTCACAAGCCTTATTCGAGTTCCAGTTATTAATCTACGATGATGAACAGTGAGTTGAGTCTCCATAACCGAGGAGCAACGACGATTCGAACCGATTAAACCCAGCTAGGAATTCCAGACCACACGATATATGTAGGTCCCTGACCTCCATATACCAACCTACCATCGGATCCTCTAAAACAAGAACGGGTCCGCGTCACCCGAGAATACAGTACTCCACTAATCCAGCCTATTGCCACGTGGGTACACGCTATTCCCGCCATCTCTCCACTCCCAGTGCGCGAGTAGCCATTCTCATAATAGAATAGCCAAGTAAAGGCTTACCGGAGTATGTGGTTAGTACTACAAATTCTCACCTCATGCAATTCAACAACGGACGTGCCTTAATCGACACAGACGAAAAGAACCCGCTCACAAGACCTCCATGTCTTGTGGCTCACACGCACCGAGTCCGCCCGGTCTAGATTTATTACTCCACATTCCCATATCACATGATAACATAAGTTAACCAAAATTCCGTTTAAAGTTCGCAGGTGACAGGTAATCACCCGACTTTCATCGTTCTAAGCATAGCTAAGCAAAACTAGGCATATACGAATTTAAAACTGGTAATATGGTAAATATGGAATAACAAGGTTGATAATGCACCAATTTGTTTTTCATTTGACTCCTAATCACTTAATGCAGTAAAGAGAAGCAAAAGCGAAATCAATTTGTAAAATATAAGGTAGAGTTGTATGTATCCGGGGCTTGCCTTCGTTGACGGAAAAGTCCGGTTCCTGCGACGTTTCACAAGTATTCGATCCGACCTCAACAGACGGATAAACCTCCTCAACAATTTGATTAACTACCACGTGTTCACCTTCGTTCACTACACGTAATAACAATGCCATGTTTAACATGATGCGGAATACGAAACGTGATGCTCAATGATGGATGCAAAAATTAACAATTTGAATACAACTTTCCTTCGCGATACAATTGCAAGTCAAACAAACTAAATCTTTTTCGTAACACATACATCAATTGCCAAGGATCATTATCAACAAATGACCTAAGGTCATCACTCAATCAAAATTTCAAACAAAACCTAATCATTAAAGGTTACTATTTGCTTTTATGAATTAATTATTTAATTCAAAATTATGAAATAAATCAACTTATTCTAATTGAGCTCAAAATTTTAGTATATGTTTATTACATGATAAGTAAGTGGCAAAACAAATTTCATAATTTTTCGACAATTAAATAAGCCTAGAAAAATCATGGAAATCCATTTATTAATAAATTGAGCAATTTTTATCACATTCAAAAATTACTGAAAAACATTATTTCATATTTTTATTAAATACTATACATCGCAGAGAAGTCACACAAAAATTTTCATAATTTTTGGAGCTCTAAATAAATCTACACAAAAATAACAAATTACATCACTATTCATTCAAATCTGAAAATAGAAAAATTCCATTTGGACGTTGAGTCACTGACAACCCGACCCCACCTGTCATCCCTAACCTTGCGCACTGACCACGGCAATGACGGCGCTGACCGGCGATATCTTGCCGATGGCGAGACCAACGACGACGGCCAAAGCACCAAAACACTCTCCTCGACTGGCGCATCATTCAAGGGCACAAGCTGGACTAGCTACGAACTGGACCGAGCACTACGTCGGCTATGGCGGCCACGACGGCGCGGCTACGCTACGCTAGCGACGTGAGACCTGTAAAGCTTAAACAGATGGCCCAGGAAGCATCAGCAGCTCACCCCAAACGCGACTGAGTAGAGCACAAGGCCGGAGTAGCAACGGAGAGGTGGGTCGACGTTCCGAGCAAGCACGGCGGAGCAGATCGTCGTCGTCGGCGATGCTCCGGTGGCTGTGGTGGTTAAAATGAGAAATCAATGGGTCATGAAGTACCACAGCATCGTGGCGAAGCTGAAGCAAGCTCAGCAGGGCAGAGGCGCACCGTGGAGCTCTGGCCACGACGAAGTGCTCGCGATGGGGACGCTGCCGGCCGCGAGGAAGAAGAACGTGCACCGCGAGTTTCCGGTGAAGACAAGCCACAAGGACTGGTTTGCTGGACGCGCAAGGAACTAGCGGAGCTGGGACACGCTTTGCTGCGATGGCGCGGGCGCTGGTTCGACGGCAAAAGCTCAACGGAGCTATGGCAACGGCGGCGGTGGAAACCGAGGAAAGGAGCGGGGGCAAACGGCGATGGCCAGGGCTAAATAGAGCGGCTCAGAAGCACAAGGAAGCCACACAAGAGACTTCTCCGCGCCAACGCGAAGCCGAGGACGTCCACGTGCGCGTCTGGAAGCGAACCGAAGGTCGCCGGCGGTGTAGCTACGGCGGTGAACACTGTTCACAGTATTTACAAGTTTGCCATTCGCCAAAATTCACAAATTACTCTCAAATTTTTATAACAACTCAAAAATCTCCAAAAACAAAAGTTGTTCAAAATCAAAAGTTCTACAACTTTGCTTTTATAACCAACCCCTAATTCAGTCTAGATTTTAAAATGAACTTTTGAATTCGAATGGGGGAAATTTAACGAATTACGCATTTTTGAATTACTCCAAATTTTACTAAACAACTTGAAAAACTCCAAAAACAAACTTTGTATAACTTGTCAAGCTCTACACTTTTTCTTTTGGGCTCAACCCCAAAATATGCTTAGATTTAGAAATGGATTTTCAGGGTAGGGTTTAAATACTGAAAATCAGGGTTTTCTGGAAAATTCAAATCCAAACCAAATTTTGACATGATTCAAACAATTCAATTCAACACTCATAACACAAATGTAAACTTGTTTTAGTGAATGCATATCAAAGTTTGCAATTTGACCAAATACCTTGCAATGCATATGATGACATGTCATGTTTTTAATATTATAAACACCCGGGGTGTTACAGCTGGGCAGCGAGAGCGCGATACTTGTGGGCTAATGAGCAGGGAGGTGCGCACTGCGCACAGATATTCACACACCCGGCCATGTCCAGCAGTGAACAGCTCGTACAAAATATGAGAGAGGGAGGTGGGAGGAAGAAGATGAGGGCAGTCAATTTGGTCTAAATTGCGATACACATGTCAAAGGGGTAAGTAATGGTATATTGTAGAGATATGCAAAATTATAATGGTACGCTTCCCATATCATGAATAGTAATGGTATATCTCTGAAACGCAATATTTGTAATGGCATGTATCCAATTAATCCTTTTTTTTATGCTTGGCAACATCAGTGTTATTTTCAGTTGGAATGCTTGGCTGTTTCACTGAATATACTGAACTTTTCCTTGGTGCCATGACGAACTGACGAAGTACATTGTCAAGGGGAGAAAAGGATAAGAAATTGTTTATGCTGTTAGGCAATAAATTTCTTTGCACAAATAGGAATACTGAAATGACGACAAGAAATGGATCTAAAACTTTGCTTCTCAATTGAGTAATTTTCTGTACACCTTCTATCATTTTTTTAGATAAGGTACACCTTCTATCATATATACACACATCAAAATTGCTTTCATGGTCAGCAGACCCTTTAAAAGGCGGGTGCTAATCGCGGGGGTAGAGTTGTTTATGATCTATCTACAAGGTGAGAGTATTCAGAAGGGAAACTCTGCTCTGGATTAATGTCCTGAACAAAGACTCAACTCCGCTCTCAAGATCAATGATGTCCAGCTCTAACTCCTGCAGTTGCTCCTCCTCGCAAACAAAACTTTTCTTCTGGAATGTCTTGGAGAAAAGAGACCGCTTGGTGGAACTCGTCATCATGGTTTTCTTTGACAGCAGGTACGATGAGGATTCCAGCATTGAGGCAACAATCTCTCTGGCTTCCGACAGCATCTTCACCACCCTGCAACTTTCTTGATCTGCTGTGGTGGACTTCTTGCTGATTTTCTTGAACTGCTTCTGTGCCTTCTTGGCAACGCAGATGTAGGACTGGATCTTGGCTTGTACAGCATATAGAATCTGAATTTTGCAGTTTCAAGATGATGTGCATGCCATCAAATTTATCATGCATTGAGTCTAACTGAATTGCACCATCATGTTCCAAGTATTAGTATCAAGAATCTGCATTGAAGCTTACGCTACTACTGGCTACCATCACACTCCCTGACATGCTATCAGTTGTTGAGACTTGAGAGCAAGATCCAGTTTACAAGGATCTTGTGCCTGTTATTGAGCCACATCCCATGTAAATATTCAAAACGGTCCTCTCATTTGTTGTTTTCATATACATACATGAACCACTACTAATTGTTTCATGGTACAAATAATGGTTAACATCTTCAAAGTAAATTACTTATTTCATGATCAAGCTTCAAATGAAGCTCCCAATTTTAGGTGATTATTTAACTGTTTACCTGGTACCATGTCAAGTTATGAGAAATCTGGAAGAAACACAATAATTGACAGCATGAAATGGATAAAAGAATTTTGCTTTATCTAAATTGACTTTCTTTCTATATCTCATATGTACATCAAAACTGTTTGCATGATCAAGTGGTCCTCTAAAAGGTAGATGCTAATCATAGGTCAGATTTGGATGATCTGTCTACAAGCTAAGGATATTCAGAAGAGAAACTCTGCTCTGGATCAATGTCCTGAACAAAGACTCGGCTCCACTCTCAAGCTCAACAATGTCCAACTCCAACTCCTGCAGTTGCTCCTCCTCGCAAACAACTCTTCTCCTCTGGATTGTCTTGCAGAGAAGGAACCACTTGGTGGAACTTGTCATCGCAATTTTCCTCGACAGGAGATGCAATGAGGGTTCCAGCATTGAGGAGGCAATCTCTTTGGCTTAAGACAACATCTTGATCACCCTGCAACTCTGTTGATCTGCTGCAGTGGACTTCTTCCTGTTTTTCCTGAATTGTTTCTGTGCCTTCTTGGCAACGCGGGTATAGGACTGGATCTTGGTTTGGACAACTGTATGATCTCCTCTCTTGAGTACAAACTGCATATCAAGGATAGTTTCCTTGAGCTCGTAGAAGCTCTCTTGAATAGCGTTGTTAGAGATCAAGCATGACAAGCGATTACTCAAGCTCTTGCTCCACTGCTTTCCATTTCCAAGTAACTTGGCTACTGGGTAAGCACACAAGGTCACTGGGGGTGCTGTAGTGCTGTACACTTCTCCAAGCTTTCTCAAACTGGTGCACATGTTTCCAGTGGTCTTAGAAAGCAAAGAGATGCTTGTCTTCAAGCTCTGCAACTGTTCCTCAATATCAATGTCATTGGAGCAAGGGCAAAGGCACACCAGCAGATCCGAGGTGGAAAGCCATGGTTGCAGTGGAAACCACACTGCTTTATTTTTCCCTAGAAACAGAATAGAAGGATGTAGAAGAGAGCTGCTTCAATGGTGTCTTCTCAGCTATGGTTTTGCCTCTATATATGCTGAAACAAGCTGAAGAAGAGAAGTTGCTCACCCTGTAGACAGCAAGATCAAATTGACAATAATCTCATGCTGCCGCAACTAAGCCAGCTCCCTCCATGACATGATGTACCTTTTTTTCAGCTTGACAGGCATCTCTAACTGCAGTAGAGCTTATGATCCACGTGTGATGTCTTTGAAGTGGAGGAGTCATTTGCACAAGTGAATACTTAAATGTTTGGTTCAGATTTTGAGATTGGCGAGTAGTTGCATCCAAAGTAAAAGAGACAGAAGGAACAGTTGGCTTCACAATTCATGATTCTTCATGTGCGATTGCATTGCTGGCATGTTTGGCCTGCCTGCTGTACATACAGCATGTAGAATCTGAATTTTGTGATTTCAAGATGATCCGCATGCTGTCCAGATTTATTATGCATTAGGTTGAACTGAACCGCATCTTCATGTTCCAAGTATTGGGAACATGAATCAGCATGGCAGCTTAGGGGGTGTTTGGTTCCTTAGTCCAGATTTTAGTCCCTGTCCCATCGAATGTTTGGACACATGCATGTAGTATTAAATATAGATTAAAAAAATAACTAATTACACAGATTACGACTAATTTGCGAGATGAATTTTTTAAGCCTATTTAGTCCATGCTTTGATAATGTTGTGCTACAGTAAATATGTGCTAATGATGGCTTAATTAGGGTTAATAGATTCATCTCGTAAATTAGTCTACTCCTGTGTAATTAGTTTTTTAATTAGCTCATATTTAGTCCTCCTAATTAGCATCCGAACGTTCGATGTGACACGGACTAAACTTTAGTCCCTGAAACCAAACACCCCCTTACTCTAGTGCTGTTTGATGTCATATTCGCTGTCTTATTCCATCTTCCAGAAACTGGCATGCTATCCGCTGTTGAAAGCAAGATCCAGTTTATAGGGATCTCGTGTCTCTTGTTGAACCACATCCCATGTGAATATTAACAGTGGCCATATCTGTTGGCCCCTGGATCTTCCACACGGGTGAGCCGACCGTTTACCGGCGTTGCCGACCACATGCTATGGCTAGAGGTAGAAAAAGGGAGGGAGAACAGGACGCACACATATAGCACAAGCAGCAGCGTTGACCGGAGCTCTGCAGAGGAGATAGCAAAACTGAACTCGCTCACTTTACTGAGTTGCAGTGGGAAGCTATATATACAACTCTACCCATCTAATCCTAGTGCACAGACATGTCAGGCTGCCATGCTGCTACAGTGACTAGATGTGACAATAGGGCTGACTTTGGCGCATGTCCCTGCTGTGGCTACAGTGCGACAGGTGAGCCTTTCGGCATCTGTCCCTGCAGCTGCTACAGTGCAGCAGCAGGGGAGCTCTTCCGGCGCCTGCCCCTGCCGCGCCGTATAGAGGAGAGCAGCAAATTACTTAACAATTCTTCCTCTAATCCTGCCGCTAACCCTAGAACCTCCACCATGCCGATCATCTTCTTCAGCTCCGTGAACCGAAGATGGCCGAGCGGCTTGGTGAGGACATTCGCGAGTTGCCGACCAATTTCGACGAACTCAATGATGATCTACCCTCCATCGACACAGTCTCTGAGAAAGTGGAACTTGACGTCGATGTGCTTGCTCCGATCGTGGAGAACCGGATTCTTCGCAAGGACGATGGTGGGATGGTTGTCCACGATCAGTGCTGGTGGGTGAGCTTCCACACTGGTCAGCTCGCCCAGCAGCCGGCGCAGCCACACAGCTTGACACGCCGCTATGGCCGCTGCCACATACTCTGCCTCGCACGTGGACAACGCCACCACCTTCTGTTTCAGCGACAGCCATAAGATTAGAGCCGAGTCGAGAAAGACGAGCACGCCAGAGATGCTCCGCCGTCCGTCGATGTCCCCCGCCATGTCTGCATCGCTGAACACAGTGAGCTGTAGCCCACTTTCACCGGTCTTGGGGAAGACGATCACCTAATCCACCATCCCCTTGACGTAGCGCAACAGCCGCTTTACCGCAGCCTAGTGATTTTCTCGGGGATCCTCCATGAAGCGGCTGACGTAGCCCACGGCGAATGCAATGTCCGGCCTTGTGTGGACTAGATAGCGCAGACCACCGACGATGCTCCGGTAGAGTGTTGCATCTATCTTCGCCGCGGTACTAGCCTTCGTCAGCTTCAGCCGCTCCTCCATCGGAGTCACACATGGCTTGCACTCAGCCATGCTGCTCTGCTCCAACAGCTTCGAGGCGTACGTGCTCTGATCGAGCGTGAGCGCCTCCTTCCCCTGTCTCACCTCGATGCCGAGGTAGTAGAAGAGCGCGCCAAGATCGCTCATTCAAAAATGAGTCGCCATCTCGCGCTTGAAGCTATCGATGTCCTTCGCATGCGCGCCGGTGATGATCAAGTCGTCCACATACACGCCGACGATGAGCTCCTTCCCTGTCGCCGTGTGTAGAGCGCGTGCTCGGTTGCGTACCGCATGAACCCAAGCTCGCCCAATGTGGCGTCAAGCTTGGCGTTCCACGCTCGCGGGGCCTACCGCAGCCCGTAGAGCGCCTTGCGCAGTCAGAGCACCCTGTGCTCCGCTCCCTTGATGGCGAAACCCGGAGGTTGCCCGACGAAGACCGTCTCCGCCAGCTCGTCATTGAGGAAGGCCGATTTTACGTCCAGGTGATGGACGTGCCAGTCCTTCACTGCTGCCAAGGCCAGCAGCAGTTGGATAGACTCCATGCGTACTACCAGCGCAAAGACTTCCTCGAAGTCAATGCCCTCGTGCTGGACAAAGCCTCGGGCGACAAGGCATGCCTTGTGCTTGACAATGGCGTCGTGCTCGTCCCGCTTGACCTTGTACACACACTTCAGGCCGATCGGACGACATCCTGGAGGTGGATCGATGAGCTCCCAAGTCTCGTTTTCCTCAATCGTCTTCATCTCCTCTAACATCGCCCGTCACCAATTTGCATCGCGCTCAGCCAGCGCGAACGTGGGTGGTTCCTCTGCACTAACGAGAAGCAGCTCTGGGTCATTGAGCAGCCGACCCGCTAGGCCTGAGGACCCTATGCCGCCGATGATGTCGTCCAGCCTACGGAACCGCACCTCCTCATCGTCGTGGAAGGCATTCATGAACTCAGTGATATCGCTTGGAGGTGAGGCGAACTCGATTGGTGTCGATGGAGTCCCTTGTTCCGCCGAAGTGCTCGGCATTACACCTGGAGTGCTTGGCACCTCGGCTGCAGTGCTTGGCACTATTTCTGGACCACTCGTCACTACTTATGGAGTGGTCGGCACCATTGCAAGAGTGCTCGGCACTAGTCTTGAAGTGGTCGGCACCACTGCAGGACCACTTGGCATTGCTCCTGGAGTTCTTGGCACCCTTCCTAGAGTGCTCGGCATTGCCCTAGGAGTGCTCGGCTCTATTGCTGGAGTGGTCGACACCTCTCCAGCGTCTCCACCATCGTGGATGACCAAGTGCTCGACGATGAAGGTGCTGGTAAAGCCGCCAGCTTCCCCCGTGCTCGGACTGTCCCAGTCCTAGGCCGCCTTCTCATCGAACACGACATCACGCGAGACAACCACCTTGCCTCCGCGTGGGTCATAGAGCCGGTACGCCTTGGTACCTTCCTTGTAGTTGTGCTCCTGTCCTCCAGATTAGTGAGGATCAGCTTCGTCTTTCTGACGTGGCCGATGCAGCCGAATGTCCGGATGAAGGACACGCTCAGCTTATGCCCATACTAAGATTCGAACAGCGTCTTGCCCTTCAGGGCCTTGGTGGGCGCACGATTTAGGATGAACACCGCCGTGGTCACCGCCTCACCCCAGAACCTTGCCAGCATGCTCTTGGCCTTCATCATGGATCGAGACATGCCGACCACCGTCTGGTTCTGCCGCTCCACCATGCCATTCTACTGTGATGAGTATAGCGCGGTGTGGTGTCGCACCATACCCTGATCCGCGCAGTACGCAGCGAACTCCACCGAAGTGAATTCGCTGCCCCGATCAGTCTGCAGCACGCGTAGCTTCTTATCACTCTCTGTCTCCACACGTGCCTTAAACTTCTTGATCGCCTCCGCCGCCTCGTCCTTCCTCATCAGGAGTTACAGCCACATGTAGCGACTGCAATCATCCACGAGTAGGAGGAAGTACCACCAACCACCGTTTGTGGCTGGCGTGATTGGCCCGCAGAGATCGCCGTGGATGAGCTCGAGAGCGTCCGTTGGGCGATACTTGGCTGCCTTTGGGAACGACAGCCTCCTCTGCTTCCTGGCTAGGTAGCTGTCACACAATTCATCTCCGTGCTTGATGTCGGGTAGCCCTCAGACCATCTTCTCCAGCCGACCGAGCGCGTCGAAGCTGAGATGGCCGAAACGGGCATGCCACAGCCACGTCTCCTCGGTGTGCCGTGTTGCCAGTCACACTAGCTGCTCCACCTTCAAGTCGAGCAGATACAATCGATTACGTGAGCGTTTTACCTTCACGAAGATGCCGCTCCCGATCCCAAATCTTCAGGATCCCGCTCTCGATCAGTACCTCGTATCCGCGCTCGTCCAGTTGCCCGATGCTGATGATGCTTGAACGCAGCTGCAGGATGTAATACACATCCGTCAGTGCACGGTGCTCGCCGTTCTGGCACCTGAAGATAATGGTGCCGTGCCCTCGGATTGACACCCTTGAGCCGTCAACGAACTTCACCGTGCCGGTCACGCTGCCGTCGAGCTCACCGAACTTCACCTCTCCCTTCTCCTTGGCCTCAACGTCGTGCAGTGTACAAAACGTCGCCATCAGGAGAGTGGCCTCATCATCCTCATCAGCATGCGTTAAATGAGCCTCAGCCTTCTTCTCCTGCTTACAATTTGGACACTTCTTTGCCTAATGGCCCGTCTTTCTGCAACACCGGCAAGCGTTGGGGTCGACCTTCTTCTTCTTCTTCTCTAAAGAAGCCTTGCCGCGGCGCTTGCCATCGCCACCACGGCTGGAGGAGGCTTCCCCGGACTTCTTCATCCGGGCAGCCCACTCCTCCTCTGTCAGCAGCAACTTGCCGTTGTCCGTCGTTGATGTGGGCTGCTCCATGCGCTCGTCCATCGCCCGCAGACGGCCTGTCACATCCTCAATGGTGAGGGTGGACAAGTCCAGCATCGTCTCTATGGAGAGAGCGATCTGGATGTACTTCGCCGGCATGGAGTGGAGGTACTTGGAGACCACCTCTTCTTCGTCGATGGTGACGCCGTGGCTCCTCAGCTTGCTGATAAGCGACTGGAGGCGGAGGGAGAAGTCCTCCACCGATTCACCATCCTTGAACTTGAGGTTGGCGTACTCCTACTTCAGCAGCTGGGCCGTCGTCTTCTTTGAGCGGTCGGAGCCGACGCACATCGCTGCAATGGCCTCCCACGCCTCCTTAGTAGAGTTCTTCGCCCCCAACAGCTCTCTATACTCCGCTAGCACAGTAGTGAGGATAGCCTCCAACGCTGACATGTCTTCTTTTTCGTTGTCGGTGCCCTTGTCAATAGCATTTCAGAGTTGTCGGGCTCTGAGCTTGACCTTCATGGTCACCGCCCACTCACCATAGTTGGTGCGAGTCAGCGTCGGCCAACTGGTGCCGCTGACCTCCCGCACCGTGCGCACGACGACCTCCTGTCGTTGTTGGGCAGCCACAGCAGCGCCTCTGCTGTCGCCCATCTCCGAACCGTCCGTCATCGGCAACAGTTAGCCCGACGATGGCGCTTATACGGCTTCGATACCACTTGTTGGCCCCTGGATCTTTCTCATGGGTGAGCCGACCGCTTACCGACGTTGCCGACCATATGCTATGGCTAGAGGTAGAAGAAGAGAGGGAGAACAGAGCGCACACACAGCATAAGCACCAGCGTTGGCCGAAGCTCTGCAAAGGAGATAGCAAAACTGAACTCGCTCACTTTACTGAGTTGCAGTGGGAAGCTATATATACAACTCTACCCATCTAATCCTAGTGTATAGACATGTCAGGTTGTCATGCTGCTACAGTGACTAGATGTGACAACAGGGCTGACTTTGGCGCCTGCCCCTGCAGCTGCTACAATGCAGCAGTAGGGGAGCCCTTTCGACGCCTGCCCCTGCCGTGCCGTATAGAGGAGAGCAGCAGATTACTTAACAATATCATCTATAATTTTCAAATACAAACATGAATTGCTACTAATTTCTTTCGTGATGCCAAGTTATAGGATCAAACACCCAGTTTCAGGTGATTGTTTAAATGTTTACCTGTTATCCATGCCAAGTTATAGGAAAATTAAGGAGAGGACAAAAAATGACAGCACGAGATGGACCAAAATATTTCTTTTACATAACTTGGATTTCTTTCTATATACTTTCTCTCATATTTACATCAAAATTGTTTTCATGATCAGCTGATCCTGTAAAAGGTGGATGCTAATCACAGGCTGTCAGACTTTGTATGATCTATCTACAAACTAAGAGCATTAAGAAGAGAAACTTTGCTCTGGATCAGTGTCCTGAACAAAGCCTCAACTCCGCTCTCAAGATCAACAATGTCCAACTAACTCCTGCAATTGCTCCTCTTCAAACACAGCTCTCCTCTACTTGAATGTCTTGGAGACAAGAGACCACTTGCTAGAACTTGGCACCGCAATTTGTTTTATCAAGAGATGTGATGATGTTTCTAGCATGGAGATCGCAATCTCTCTGGCTTCAGACAATAGCTTGATGAGCCTGCAGTTTTCCTGATCAACTGCAATGGCCTTCTTGTTGATCTTCTTGAACTGTTTCTGTGCTTTCTTCACCAATCGGATGTAGGACTGGATCATGACTTGGGCAGCTGCATCGTCTCCTCTCTTGAGAGCCATCTGCATGTCCATGATGCTCATCTTGAGCTCTCCGAAGCTCTCTTGCATTGTGTTGCAGAGATCGAGCAAGACGTGTGAGCGCTCCAGCTCTTGCTCCACTGCTTTCCTCTGCCGTGTAACTTGGCTGCTGGGTAAGCACGCGAGCTCGCCGATGCAGTTGTATACTTCTCCAAGCTTTCTGAAGCCATGGTACATAGTTCCAATGGTCACAGATGATGAAGAAACTGTTGTCTTCACGCTCTGGAGCTGCTCATCAGCATCGTTTTCGTTGGAGCGAGGGCTAGAAGGCACGCTAGCAGATCTGAGGTGGTAAGCCATGGTAGGAATGGAAATTGTAATGTCTTTTTGTTCTCTAGAAATGTAAGAGAAGAGAGCAGATGCTGAACTATATTGGTGGTTTCCACCGGTCTGCAGTTCACCTCTTTATATAGCCAAACAAGATGAAGAAATGGCATCATTGGCGGTGTCTGACAGCAAGTAATCTCATCAATGGGAGTTGTTGTGCTGCTGCAACAAAACCACCTGTCTGCACGACAACCTGATGCCTTTCCTTTTGTTGTTGTTCAGGTAAGCAGCAAAATGAAGTGCACGAGTGCCTAATTTAATGTTGGATCCAGATCGCAGCATCAGTGAGCAAGCTATGCAATGGGCGATGCAGAGCTGTGCCGACGCTGGTTGCTACTTGCCGGTGGAGGCAGCAGTTGACTTCACTGTCCATGCCTGCTGAACCTTCATGTGGCATCTTTGGCAATCTCAAGAGGATCCACATGCTATAAAATTTTATGGCCTCAGTGGTGTATTTTGTACTCCTAATGAAGATTATCACGATGTCCTGTTCCAGCTATCGGTAACAGGAATCATCATGACCAACTCATTTTCCAACTCCCAAAGTGTGCATACGTGCATGCTCTAACACTTGTTTAATGGAGATTGTTTTCTGAGAAATATACAACCCTAACAGAATATTGCTGAGTCTCCAAGGATTCAACACTCATTTGCATTTGTAATTGTTAAGGTACCCGTTTCTTGGAAGGTGCATGCTTTGGCTATTGAGAGCAAGATCCACTGTATATGGATCTTGTGCTTGCTGTTGAGGCACATCTCATGTGAACAAGAATATCATGGTCAACTCATTTTCTCATACTAACGATGGAGACGAATGATGTGTACTTCTATAACAATTCAATCATGGAGATGTGAAATGAAATGTATACGCAACATGGGCAACCATAAACAAAGTAGTTCTACACGGTGAAATGGACCAAAAACTTTTTCTTTTTCAGTCAAATAATTTTCTGTACATTTTCTGTCACATATATACAACAAAATTTGTTTGGATGATCAGCAAATCCTCAAAAAGGCGGACGCTAATCGCAGGGTTAGAGTTGGTGTAGTACCTATCTACAAGCTAAGAGCATTTAGAAGTGAAACTCTGCTCTGGATCAACCTCCTGAACAAAGTCTCAACTCCGCTCTCAAGTTCCACAATGCCCAACTCCAACATCTGCAATTGCTCCTCCTCACACACAACTCTCTTCTTCTGGAATGCCTTGGATACAAGAGACCACTTGCCAGGACTTGGAAGCGCAACTTGCTTCGATAGGAGTTGCAGTGTTGATTCGAGAATTATGACAGTGACCTCCCTTGCTTCAGACAGCAGCTTGACCACCCTGCCTCCTTCAATACCAGAAGCAGCCTTGTTGTTGATTTTTTTGCACTGCTTCTGCGCCTTCTTCGCCGAGCGGGCATAAGACTGAACCCTGGCCTGAACAGCTGCTTCATCTCCTCTTTTGAGAGCCAATTGCATCTCCAGGACAATGGTCTTGAGCTCTGCAAAGCTCTCTTGCATGGCACTGCAGAGGTCAAGCAGAACGAGAGAGCGCTCGAGCTCCTCCTCCGCCAACTTCCTCTGGCTGCTAGGGAAGCATGTGAGCTCGTCGATGCAGCTGTAGATGCTCCCCAGTTTTGTCAGACCATCGCTCATGGTTTGGACAGTCATGGAAGGCGCAGAGACGGTCACCTTCAGGCTCTGCAATTGTTCCTCGACATTGGTTTCACCAGAGCGAGGGCTTGAAGGCACACTCGCAGATCTCAGATGGAAGGCCATGGTTGTGATGGAAGTTTTGAAGCTTCTCTTCGCTGGGAATAGAAGAGAAGGCAAGCTGCTGCTTCTGTTGCTGCAATGGTTTCTTTCTGGCCTTGTGTTTCCTCTTTATATAACGAGAGCTGGTGAAGCAGTTGAGGATGAACCAGCAGACATCACAAATCATTCTCATCTGTAGCCAAGTGGTGACCTGCAACAGAAGACACAACCCAAGAAGCATCCTAGTTAGTTGAGCTTGATTATAAGGCTGTCATGTCTGCATTTTTGGCAGCAAACTCACCTGCACGGGTGAAGAACGCCAAGATCAGAAATCACTGCATCAGATCCAGATCTGGATTAATTAAGATGCAAGTTGCTGGTTGATGAGTGAGCAGCATGTTGACTTTGCTCACCTCCAGCAGTCCAGCTCCAGGCTTCCAAGCAAGCCGCGTGTTAACATCTGATTCTGATCTGATCACAGAAATACACGGTGGCTTAATGATAGTGTTGGAAATAAGTGCCTAATATACATTCCAGATTTTGTTTGGAGGAAAAACTCATAGATAAAAAATGATGCAAGCACATAACACAAGTAAACATGCAACATATTGACTAGAACAGGATTGCGCAAGGAAATTACTCAATGATCCCGCGCAAAACATAGTCGAACGTGTTGAAGTAGATGTTGCAGATCACCAAGCGGTCGCGTGTAGACGCTGCCCAAAAACCTGATTGCCGCCCCGTGCAGGAGTCTCGCGGCAGTGGTTTCGGAGATCCCGCTCTCTTCAAGTCCGGTGCACGCCGAACTCAAAGGTCGACGAGGCACAGCAGCGAGAAGCTCAGCACAGCGAGTGGAAAGGTGAGCGTGTGAATCCGTACCCTTCAACCAGGACGTCTCCTGGTTTTATAGGTCTTCATAGTGCATCAATTCCCTTCATCAAGCAGTAAAAACTGCCCAATTTAATGACAGAAAATGCTGCAATCAAACAGCAGAAACTGACACACCTTATTACTGTTTAAAACGGCAGTTTCAATCACATTGAAGCGCCATTACGCTCAGCATAAAAAATATAAACTGCACAAATAATAGCCTGCTGTACACGTACGCGTCGTGCTCGTCGCAAGTCACAAGTCACGCGATTTTTCACGTGAAAAATGCGCGCGAGCTACGCGTGCGTGTAGCAACAGTCTCCTTATCTATCATTTTCACCTATTTTGCATAGAGAGGAGACTCACATATTTAAGCAAGGCAACTTCTCCTTGAATTAGCAATATGGGACTATAGGTTGTGCATGCTTTGGAATTTTCAGATTGGACCAAACATGGGCCTAAATCCAACAGATAGCACTCGTGTCATGTCTTGGTCTCCCCAACCCCAATGTTCCTCCAATTTTCTAGTGCACTAGGTGAAGGCATGCGGCTCCTGCATAATCAGCTTATGGTGCTGTAATGTCCTAATTCCCAGCAGCAAAGAATCTGCTCGAGTGTGTAATATGAACTAGGTTTCTGCAATGTCCATCCATTCCAAACATTATGAGAGAAATATAAGTTCTTTCTAAGGGAAACAAGAGAGAAACAGCGACAGAGAAGATAACTTGTTAATTCAAAAACAGCATACTTGTTGCTCCTCAACTTTATATAGGCCAACATGTTTCTGTTTTCAAAAGGGACCAGCATTCAAGTCATGTCTAGCAAGGAGAGATTGAAAGAGCCCATTGATAACGAGGAAGGGCTCTTGCAATCTCTCCTTGCTTGACATGACTTGAATGCTGGTCCCTTTTGAAAATAGAAACATGTTGGCCTATATAAAGTTGAGGAGCAACAAGTATGCTGTTTTTGAATTAACAAGTTATCTTCGCTGTCGCTGTTTCTCTCTTGTTTCCTTTAGAAAGAACTTATATTTCTCTCATAATGTTTGGAATGGATGGACATTGCAGAAACCTAGTTCATATTACACACTCGAGCAGATTCTTTGCTGCTGGGAATTAGGACATTACAGCACCATAAGCTGATTATGCAGGAGCCGCATGCCTTCACCTAGTGCACTAGAAAATTGGAGAAACATTGGGGTTGGGGAGACCAAGACATGACACGAGTGCTATCATTAAGCCACCGTGTATTTCTGTGATCAGATCAGAATCAGATGTTAACACGCGGCTTGCTTGGAAGCCTGGAGCTGGACTGCTGGAGGTGAGCAAAGTCAACATGCTGCTCACTCATCAACCAGCAACTTGCATCTTAATTAATCCAGATCTGGATCTGATGCAGTGATTTCTGATCTTGGCGTTCTTCACCCGTGCAGGTGAGTTTGCTGCCAAAAATGCAGACATGACAGCCTTATAATCAAGCTCAACTAACTAGGATGCTTCTTGGGTTGTGTCTTCTGTTGTAGGTCACCACTTGGCTACAGATGAGAATGATTTGTGATGTCTACTGGTTCATCCTCAACTGCTTCACCAGCTCTCGTTATATAAAGAGGAAACACAAGGCCAGAAAGAAACCATTGCAGCAACAGAAGCAGCAGCTTGCCTTCTCTTCTATTCCCAGCGAAGAGAAGCTTCAAAACTTCCATCACAACCATGGCCTTCCATCTGAGATCTGCAAGTGTGCCTTCAAGCCCTCGCTCTGGTGAAACCAATGTCGAGGAACAATTGCAGAGAAGCATCCATGACAATTTCATTTATATTCAGGGAGCAGTGCGAAAGCTACACAGGCAGAAGATAGCAGCATTATTCATGAAATTGGACATCCACAAAGCTTTCAACACGGTGAATTGGGGGTACTTTTTAGAGGTCCTACAAGCCCTGGGCTTCGGACCACGCTGGCGTGAATGGGTCTCTATCCTATTCTGCACGTCCTCCTCGATTGCGCTGCTCAATGGGCAACATGGCCCCAACTTCAGCCATGCCAGAGGAGTCCGGCAGGGAGATCCACTTTCACCCATGCTCTTCATTCTAGCCATGGACCCGCTACAGCGATTGCTTGATCAGGCAACCCAACATGGGATATTCACCCCCTTACCCCTTACGGCAGCAAAATGGAGGACCTCCATGTATGCAGATGATGCGGCTATTTTCATCAACCCAAAAATAGAGGATGTAGAAGCTATCAAAATTATCCTCCAAGCCTTCGGCAGCTTCTCAGGACTACACATCAATTTAGAAAAAAAGCTCTGTGCATCCAATCCGGTGTGAAAATGTTGACCTTGACCATGTCCTGTCACCCTTCACCGGTAGCAGGGGCGCCTTCCCCTGCAAATTTCTGGGGCTGCAACTCCACATTAGATCACTTTAGAAAGTCCATGTCCAACCTCTCATCGAGCGAATGGGGCAAAGGTTGCCCAAATGGAAAGGGCGATGGTTGAACAAAGCGGGACGTCTTACACAAGTCACTTCGGTCCTCTCCTCCATGCCAACCTACCACCTCACGGTGTTTCCCTTGGCAGCATGGACTAGAAGGAAGATTGATAAAATCAGGAGATCGTTCCTTTGCAAGGGGGAGGACAATGCCAATGACGGACACTGCTTGGTCAACTGGCCAACAGTTACCAAACCCAAAGACCTAGGAGGCCTAGGGGTGCCTGACCTTGATAGATTTGGAAGAGCTCTCCGGTTACGCTGGCTATGGCAAGAATAGGTGGAGGATTCTAAGCCATGGCTAGGCTCTGAACTCCCATGTAGTGATGTGGATCACCTCCTTTTCAACGCTTCAATCAAAATTACTTTGGGTGATGGCGCAAAGAGTCACTTCTGGCACCACAATTGGTTGGATGGGGAAGCTCCAAGGTACCTAGCTGCAAACCTGTTTTGGCTTGTTTCAAGAAAGAACTCATCGGTGCAACACGAACTCTGGAACAACAATTGGATGCGTTCACTAAGGGGAAAGATCACCTCGGCTGTCCACATTGAAGAATTTGTGTCCCTTTGGATACGAATTCAGGACGTCCATCTGCAGCAGGGCGTTCGGGAATCCATCACCTGGCGATGGACCCCGGATGGGGTTTGCTCCACCCATTCAGCTTACCGAATCCAATTCCAAGGTTCATTTCGTTTTTTCGTACTAACTGTCGATACGGGACCCACAGGATACCCCACAAAGGAGAGAGAAGATCTAGTCTAACTAGGATTCTTCCCTTGTAATCCTAGTAGTAGTACTATTCAGTAATCCTATTAGAAACTCTCATTATAAACCGACTAGGACTCTGGCCTCCTGACTATATAAAGAAGGGCAGGGCTCCTGGACAAAAAGAACGACAATTGTACAATACAACACTTGACAATCAATCCAACACAAAGGCTAACGCCGACTGGATATAGGGCTATTACTCGATCCACGATCGAGGGCCGGAACCAGGATAAATCGACTGTCTCTTGCGTTAACCGTCGAGTTCAGCACACGCCGAAGCCCAAACATACTGCCCCGGGGACCCCCGTGGCAGGCTATCGGTGGTAAAACATCGACAGCTGGCGCGCCAGGTAGGGGCTTTCGGCGACTTTGCATCCAAGAGCTCGATGGACCTCGATAACATGATCTTCCTGACGGGATCAACTTTCATCTTCGGCTCATGGATCTGCGAGGCGGACAACTACGGCAGGCTTCAAGGCCATCTCCTCAAAGATCCGGATCATCATGAAGAATTTCCTATTTCAACAACTATGATGGATCAGCTCACCAGAAGATTCGCGTAGCTCATAATATCCGATTCGAATAAGATTTCACGGCTACGAGCATCCGACTCGAATTCAAGCTCCGTGTCCAAGGTGAAGTCTTATTCGAGTGCTTTCAAGAAACCGAGTTCTTTTTTGGCAGGATTCCAGAGCACAACCCAAAACAACTCGGATTACCCTTAGAGTTCTTTCGAAAAGTCGAGTTCTTTTCCATTTGGGCTCGACAGCACAGCAAAATCCTATTAGGGACAGATCGAAAGGTCTTTCAATCCAATGCTTGGGATACCACTGATAGGAGCCCAGGAGGGTCTTGTGCTAACGATAACATCGCAAGACTGTATCATCCACTGGCCAGGTTTCGTTCCTGAAGATAGCGGAACCCAACTAGTCGGCACAACAACAACAGCTATTCTACCTTACCAAGAAGGAGACTCAATCTGCGACATCGAGGCGTCTACTGAAGTCATCAACAACTCTATGAAAACTAACACCAATAATAGGACGGCTCACGCACGGGAAGTACTCATGGTTCGACGTCCTTGGTCACCATTAAATCCTCCAGAAGCACCCGATGTCAGGTCGTCAGATGAATCAGAATCCAACATATCACCCTTTGCCCAGGGCTACGATGGAGAAACCGAGTCAGAAACAGGCTAGAGAAAGGAAAAACAAGTTGAAGCAAGGGCGCCAAAACCGCGCTAGGCAGCGCAGGGAAGCCTGGATCAGATACGAGTCAGATTTGGCTGAATACGACAAAAGAAAATCACAACAAGAAGTCGAAGAAAGACGCACGGTGAATACGCCTTATGATAAGATTCGAGAAGCATTAGAAGAACTTAGGGTAACTTCACATCACGGAGAGAAGTATGAACAGCTCCAGGACTTGCTCCGGTCGATGATCCCAAGAACGCATGAAGAGAGAGCCCGATCAAGACTACCCGCCAGATCAACAACCCACAGGCAAGAAGATCAAAATCAAAGGAAGTCCGCTTTTGAAAGACTTGGGCCAGGTGGAAGCCATAACGGAGAAAGTAGGAAGGAACATAATCAAGGTCACCAATTTGAACAACCAAGAAAGACTAGGAGTAGAGTACCTATTCAGACAGCCTCGCAGAGTTATTTCCATCAAAACAATAGTTGGCTAGAAGGAGGTACCGAATCCGAATTCAAAGAAACCAGAACACACGATAGATTCCCCTGTTTTGCGAACAGGCTTGCATCGGTGCGATTACTTCACAAATTCAAACCGTCTAACCACTCTAAGTATGATGGCAAAACTGAACCAAGGCAATGGCTCAGAATATATTCACAATCAATTGAACTAGCCGGAGGAGACGATGATATCAAGACCCTGTTCTTTCCTATGGCACTAGAAGCTATGCCCCTCCAATGGTTCGACAAATTAAATCCAGGATCTATCAGAAATTTGGAAGACTTGCAAAGAGCTTTTTGTGAAAATTTTGCGGGTATCATCACACACCCGATCACTCATGCAGAACTGAAAGGGCTTAAGCAAAAGGGAGGCGAAAGTCTCAGAAATTACTATCGACGATTCGGCGAACTGCGGGCTCAAGTGCACGACATCACCGAACGAGAGGTGATTGAAGCTTTCTCTTACGGAATCATGGCTAGATGGCAATTTTAAGACTTCTGCAAAGAAAATCCGAGAAACAATGAAGAATTTAGACGAACAGTAGAAAAGATGATTACTGCAGAAGAAAAAACACGAGAGAGGTTCCCGGATAGAAGCAACCAGGACAACCCGGACAAGCAAAATCATCAAAATAACAGACATCAAGAAAGAAAACGTAGACCATACAATACTATGGCAATGGCCGACAAATCAAAGAAGTTTTCCAAACCCAGAAGATATGATGACATTGAAAGCATACGATGCCCATTGCACCCCAATGGGAGACACACCATCAGAAATTGCTACACTTTCAATGATCGATACATAAGAAAAGATAGTAAGGAGAACACCAAAGAGGACAATCAGAAAAAAGATGAAAACAACCACGAGGACAAAGGATTCCAAAAACCCAAGGGAACGGTAGCAGTGATCTTCTCAGGGGCTCCAGATTGTAGAAGCAAACATCAGGAAAAACTAGCACTACGGACTATCATGACAGCAGAACCGGCTACACCAAGATATCTCAATTGGTCACAGTATCTTATCCAATTTACCAGAGAAGACCAATGGACTAGCGTGGAAAACACAGGCCATTATCCACTGGTTCTAGATCCAACTATTGCTGGTATGACTGTCACTAAAGTATTAATCGACGGGGGAGCCGGACTTAACATCATCTTTTCGGAAACACTAAGGAAGATGGGACTACAACTCGCCGGGATGATCACACCAACAAGCACACCTTTTTACGGAATAGTACCTGGCAAAGCAGCCATGCCGCTCGGACAAATTACTCTACCAGTCACTTTTGGAACACCCTCAAACTACCGTACGGAATTCATCAAATTTGAGGTGGCGAACTTTGAGTCATCATACCACGCAATTCTTGGACGATCGGCACTAGCAAAATTCATGGCGATACCGCATTACCCGTATTTGCTGCTCAAGATGCCAGGACCTAATGGAGTACTTTCCCTTCGAAGTGACTTGAAACGCGCTTTTGACTGTGATGTTCAAGCAATCCAGATTGCAGCCAGAGCACAAGATGACCAAAGTAGAAAAGAAATAGCCACAATTGCTACAGAGATAAGCCAAGAAGAATTAGAAATACTGGCTAAAAAGCCCAGCATCATCATGCCACCAAAAGAAGTCGACGTCAAGCAGATCGACCTGGGTACTAGCGATACCTCCAAGACAGCAACCATTAGTGCTCACCTCTCGGCAAAATAGGAACTCGCGCTCACCAACTTTCTTCGAGACAACAAAGATATCTTCGCTTGGAAGCCGGCCGACATGCCAGGTGTCCCAAGAGAGTTGGCTGAGCACAGAATTGATGTTAATGAAAGCTCCAAGCCTATAAAGCAACGGCTATGACGATTCTCACCCGACAAAAAGGCAGCGATTAAAAAGGAAATCACAAAACTGATGGCAGCCAGATTCATCAGAGAAATCCTTCATCCAGACTGGCTAGCAAACCCGGTCCTTGTGCAGAAGAAGAACACGGACGAGTGGCGTATGTGTGTCGACTACACAGATCTCAACAAACATTGCCCAAAAGATCCGTTCGGGCTACCACGCATTGACCAGATAGTTGACTCAATAGCAGGGTCTGCACTATTATCTTTTCTCGATTGCTATTCAGGGTATCACCAGATCACATTAAAAGAACAAGACCAGAGCAAGACGTCTTTCATTACTCCGTTCGGTGCTTACTGTTACAAGACCATGTCATTTGGACTAAAGAACGCCGGCGCCACATACCAAAGAGCTATCCAAACTTGCCTTGGGGATCAAATCAGTGAAAATGTGGAGGCATACGTGGATGATGTAGTGGTGAAAACAAAGAACCCAGACACTATGATTGAAGATTTAAAGCAAACATTCGAAAACTTGAAGAGATGGAGATGAAAGCTGAACCCAAATAAATGTGTATTTGGAGTTCCTTCAGGATAACTACTCGGATTTTTGGTCAGTCAGCGCAGGATTGAAGCCAGCACCAAGCAAATTCGAGCTATAATAGAAATGGGCCCACCTAGAAGTATCAAAGATGTGCAGAAACTAACAGGATGCATGGCGGCCCTCAATCATTTCATATCAAGACTCAGTGAAAAGGGGTTACCTTTCTTTAAACTACTAAAGAAGACAGACAAGTTTGAGTGGACAAAGGAGGCCGACGAAGCCTTCAAGAAACTTAAGGCATACCTCACATCCTCACCAATTCTTACACCCCCAAGGAAAGATGAAGATATGATGCTATATATTGCGGCGACTACTGCTGTGGTCAGCACGGCAATAGTCGTAGAAAGAGAAGAAGAAAAACGCGTGTATAAAGTACAATGACCCGTATACTATATCAGCAAAGTATCATCTGAATCAAAAATACGGTACCCGCATGTACAAAAACTACTCTACGCCCTATTAATCACTTCATGCAAGCTTCGCCACTATTTTGAAAGCCACCAGATCATAGTGGTGACAGACTTCCCGCTCGGAGACATCTTACACAATAGAGATGTGACAGGACGCATATCAAAGTGGGCAGTCAAACTCAGAGCTCTTAACATCAATTTCACCCTGCGGAAAGCAATCAAATCTCAAGCCCTTGCCGATTTTGTGGCCGAGTGGACAGAGATTCAACAGCCTTTATCAGATACAATCCTTGACCACTGGAAGATGTACTTTGACGGGTCACTCAAACTAGGCGGAGCCAGTGCAGGCGTTCTCCTCATTTCTCCAGAAGGAAAACAACTCAAGTACGTCCTTCAGATATTATGGCAAGCTACAAATAACGAAGCAGAAAATGAAGCCCTCATCCACGGGCTACGAGTGGCAATTACCCTCGGAATAAAGAGATTACTCGTATACGGCGATCAGCAGTAGTCATCAACCAAGTCAACAAAGATTGGGATTGCACCAAAGAAAACATGGGTGCTTACTGTGCTGAAATACGGAAACTTGAAAAACATTTCCAAGGATTAGAAATTTTACACGTCCTGCGCGATTCCAACATTGCAGCAGATGTCCTTGCCAAGCTCGGGTCAGATAGAGCGAAGGTTCCACCCGGCGTATTCATAGAAGAGCTATCAGTTCCCTCTATCAAACAACCCAGTGAAACAACCCATGAAATTCAGGCTAAAGACGTTCAGATCATGGTAATCAACACTTCATGGAGCCAAGTTTTCATCGACTATATCAAAGAAAATAAATTGCCAGCAGATAAAGCAGAAGCCACCCAAGTTGTTCGCAGAAGCAAAAACTACGTTCTAGTAGGAGATAAACTTTACAGAAGAGCAGCATCATCAGGAGTACTCCTAAAATGTGTCTCATTTGAAGAAGGCAAAGAGATCCTAGACGAAATACACTCAGGTTGCTGTGGAAATCATGCCGCTTTAAGGACACTGGTTGGCAAAGCATTTCGCACCGGATTCTACTAGCCAACCGCTTTGAAAGACGTAGAAGAACTTATTAAAAAATGTAAAGGTTGCCAAATGTTTGCAAGACAAGCCCATATACCAGCTCGCAATCTTATCTGCATCCCACCCGCTTGGCCTTTTTCCTGCTGGGGGCTGGATCAAGTAGGACCCCTGAAGAAAGCAAAAAGCGGCTTCGAGTACATCTTTGTAGCAATCGACAAGTTCACCAAGTGGATTGAATACAAACCACTCGCGAAATACAGCGCAACCAAAGCAGTCGAGTTCATCCAAGACATTACGCACCGCTTCGGCATGCCTAATCGAATCATCACAGATCTAGGCTCCCCTTCACAGCTACAGAATTCAAAAGCTAGGCACAAGACTATGGTTTCAGTATAGACTATGCGTCTGTTGCACATCTAGAAGCCAACGGACAAGTAGAAAGGGCTAATGGACTCATACTAGCCGGATTAAAACCAAGGTTATACGAACTAGTGGACTATGGGTCCAAATGGATTGAAGAATTACCGAAAGTAGTATAGGGGCTATGAACTCAAATAAGCAGAGCAACATGCTACTCACCCTTCTTCCTAGTTTACGGGTCAGAGGCTGTACTGCCTGCCGACTTGATCTGGACATCACCAAAGATAGAACAATACAATGAAGGAGAAGCAGAACATACAAGAAGATTAGAACTCGACAGCTCAGAAGAAGTCAGAGTAAACGCTACCCTCCAATTAGCTAGATACCTACAAGGATTAAGATGACACTACAACAAGAGTACCCATCCTCGATCATTACAAGTCGGAGACTTAGTGCTAAGAAGGATACAAAAGACCGACGGATGACATAAGCTACTCAGTCCATGGGAAGGTCCGTTCATTGTCACAAAAGTCACCGGACCAGGCACATACAAGTTAATAACCGAAGATGGAAGAGAAGTCAGCAATACATGGCACATCAGCCAGCTAAGAAGATTCTACGCGTAAAAGCAACTCAAGAAAAAACAGATATGCAAGCCATAAGGGACCAACGTTCACAATCGACGAAGGACAATATTCTTCGACAACATATGTATTAGTTTATATTCATGATCAATAAAGATGATATTCATCCACAGCATGTCTTGTCATGACTTCCAACGAGTTGTTTTCACGAAACAAAAAGCAAAATGGCTGAAAATATGCCTGAGCATCCCGGCCGAGAGCAAAATAGCTGAAAAGACGTTTGAGCCCACCGATGAGGGTAGCTAAAAGCTAACACCCGAAACAAAAAGCAAAATGGCTGAAAACATGCCTGAGCATCCCGGCCGAGAGCAAAATAGCTAAAAAAACGCTTGAGCCCGCCGATGAGGGTAGCTAAAAGCTAACACCCGAAACAAAAAGCAAAATGGCTGAAAACATGCCTGAGCATCCTGACCGAGAGCAAAATAGCTGAAAAGACGCTTGAGCCCGCCGATGAGGGTAGCTAAAAGCTAACACCCGAAACAAAAAGCAAAATGGCTGAAAACATGCCTGAGCATCCCGGCCGAGAGCAAAATAGCTGAAAACACGCTTGAGCCCGCCGATGAGGGTAGCTAAAAGCTAACACCCGAAACAAAAAGCAAAATGGCTGAAAACATGCCTGAGCATCCCGGCCAAGAGCAAAATAGCCAAAAAGACGCTTGAGCCCGCCGATGAGGGTAGCTAAAAGCTAACACCTAAAACTAGTCGACTGAAATTGAGCTTCAGAAGACCCTCCAGCTCTTCGTTCCGAAAAGCAAGAGGCTCGGGGGCTACATCCAGATAGGAATACTTTTTCCTCAGAAAAGCACAAGCGCCACTCAAGAAAGCATTCGGATGTCGAAGTTCGTCAAGGCAACATTCTATGCTGAGTCGTTTTTACATAGCGCGAACGAAAGGTTGTCAACACAAAGATTTACATCTAACAAGTCATAGCATGGACAAAGCACTCGACGGATCACAAAAGAGGAAGAAAAGAAAAGTACTCGACAAATCGAGAGATTTCATCAGGATAACGCACAGAGTTGTTTACGGAGCAGAGACGAAAATAGGACAAAGTACTCAGCAAGTCAAGTAACTCCGACCACACCCAGGCAAAGAATACATCAACAAAAATAAAGAATCTTCATTTAAGGAGGAGTGTAATATTACAAGAGGCTGGTCAATTGGATCAGGCATTGTCATCAGGAAGGGAAATATCAATATTAAGACTGTCTACAACCCTACTGGCTAAATCTTTGACTTTAGGCTCCATCCTCTCAACGGCATCAAGGTATTCTTGACTATCAGCTTCCTCCGCTATCTTGGATAGAGGCGCCTCTAGAGCAAGAACCCGGACCTAGGCCAGCACATTCTTGGTACATACTTGAGCGCACTTCTTCGCAAACTCTTGAAAACGAGCCAGAATCCGAGGAATGAACTGAGCCCAAGATTGCCCGTCATCCGCTGGAGTCCGGAGAACATCAGCTACTGAACAGAAAGATTTCCACAAAACGTTCCAATTTTCAGTAGCCATCGCCAGCTTCCCGGACAAGCCTTCAATAGTTTTTTGGGCCTGCACAAGATCTCTGTCAGCTCCACGCCTAATCAGCTTAGCAAGGGCGAGTTCTTCCTCAGCATGAGTAATTACCTCCTCAGCCTTGTTATGACTAGAGCGGACAAGAGCCTTCATTTCATCGATACTCTCCGAGAGCTTCTGCTTTTCAGCTCAGAGAACTAGACAAGACACCGAAAAACAAGTCAGCGAAAAAAGGAGTCAAAATACAAGAAGAAACAAGCAGAACCCGCGGCACCTTTGCATTCTTTCTTCGCAGATTCCACCGCGGCATCCCTCTGCTTCTCCATCTCTACTACCCAGGCACGAAGGGTCTTCTCCTCCTTTTGGTACATTTGACGCTCTGTCTCCAACTCAGCCCGGAGGAGGTCGAGATCGGCTTTCAGAGCGTTCACCTCAGAAGACAACTTTCTCTCATTTTCAGATGAGAAAAAGAAGCCAGAATGATCACGAGAGAAAGACTGAGCAAAAAGAGACAAAGAGAAAACAAGGCGTAAGGACAGAAGAAAAATGAGCATGCAAAAGAGGAGTGGCAGTAAAACTTACCTGGAGCTTTTCACCAAAAGAAGTTGCAAGGGTCGACAAGCTCCCCCAGGCTACGGTCAGCTCCGATAGCCGATGGGTGGCATCGAACTGTTGCACCACGTCACCGGAAAAAGAGGGACTGCTGGAAGCAAGAGAAGGGGAAGGAGAGGCCGGCTGGGGCGAAGAAGGAACGACCAAAGCAACCTCCAGGGAAGCCGGAGCCAAACCCTTAGAAGGACCCGACGCGATGGCCACAGTCACCTCCGGGGCGGCCAAGTCCGCAACTTCGCCAAGTAGCTCCGAAGCCCCCGCAGCAACTTCATCAACAGTATGCTGTGAGTCCTGAGGCTCAGAACTCGTTGGCACGGCGGAAGGCAGAGAAGAAGTCGATGAAGAAATGAGAGAAGACGAAACACTGAAAATTGATAAAAGGAAGCACCGATGAGAACCAGAAGAAGGAAGATAGAAGCAAAAAAGATGAAGCCAGAATCTACTCACCCAACCACTTTCTTCTTCGCGAAGCCAAAAGAAGGCCTCGCAGGGGGAACCACGATGGCGAAAACGTCCCCGCCACCCGGCGACGGGAGCGAGATAGCCGATAACGGAGCCACGGAAGAAGCCAGGGCTGGAGCCGTGGAAGAACTCTGCACTGGAGGAGCGGTAGAACTCGGTACCGAGGCTACCAAAGAACTCGACACCGAAGCTTCAGAAGAAGTCGGCACGGGAACCTCGGAAGAACTCACACCCGACGTTCGATTACTTCAAAAAGTTCAAAACTAAAAGTCAAGACAAAGAAGAGAAATTCAATGCAACAGGAATATGAAAAACAACTCACTGCCGCATGATGAGGGGTACTTCATCATCCTCTTCTCCCTCAGCCAAGGAAACCAGAGCACCTGCTGAAAAAAGAATAAAAAGTACTCGGTTCAAGAGAGAAACAGGAAAACAAAGGAACAAAGAGTATTAAATGTGCTCACCTAAGAGCATGCTAGCAACAACTGGAGTACCTGAGGGAGTACTTGGTTTGTGAGGCTTCTTGGAGACAGGCAGGCTAGATGAAGACCCATCCGTTCGCCCCCTCTTCGGGACACTGCGAGACCGTGAGGGACTAGACGAGGAACATATTCTTCATATACATCAACAAATCCGGAAGAAACCCCAGGAAGGGCTGTAGAGGTTTGGGACTTACTAGTTGTAGAGGTTCCAGCAAATTTATCCCCAGTCTCCGCCACGGCAGGGAGAACATCAAGAGGGATCGGGTCGACAAAGTTTCGCCCAAGCTCCTACAAAAAAGGATAAAACACCAAGACAAAGAAAAGCTAAGCAAAAATGGATGCAGTAAGAGTACATAAAGTACCCAAACAAAGAGATAGACAACTCACAGCTGGGGGTGGGTTGTTGGCAGAGAACTCGAAGACAGCAGGAGGAATGACGCTCACTCCTTTCAGCATCTTCTGGAGACGCTCGAGTACCTCCTCACCGGTCAGCTCAAGAGCCGGGACCATGCATGAAGGATCCTCGGCCCCAGAATACTCGAAGCCAAGGTGCTCCCGCTCTTTCAAAGGCTGAACTCAGCGACGAAGAAAGCTCGAAACAATACCAAAGCCGGTCAAACCCTGCTGTTTCAGCATACTAATCCTATCAAGGAGTGGCTGGATCACTTGAATCTCAGCAGGTGACTCAAGTTTCTTGTCCCATCGATCATTCACCACAGGACCAGATCCAGAGTGAACGACAAGGGAAGGGATCAAATTGGTAGCGTAAAACCACTCGGCACGCCAATCTTTTATAGAATCGACCAGGTCATAGTCAAAAAACTTAATCTTGAGACCCTGGCGAAACTGAATCCCGCAACCGCCAAGAACGCTGGTTTCTTCGCGGCGGGGTTGAGGTTTTAGACGAAAGAAAAAGCGAAAAAGAGATAGAGAAGGAGGGATTCTAAGGAAAGCTTCACAAAGATGAACAAAAACAGAAAGATGGAGAACGACATTAGGGGTTAGATGGTTCAGACTAACCCCAAAATAATCAAGAAACTGATGAAGGAAGGTGGAAGCAGGAAGGCAAAGTCCGGCGCGAACAAAGGAAACGAAGAGGACAATCTCACCAGGACCCAGAGCTGGAACCCGATGCTTGCCCGGAACTCTCCATTCAGCGATGACTTTGCTTTGGATCAAGCCGTCGCTGACGAGCTCGCGCAGCTGATCTTCGCTTGTTGTTGGAGCCAGCCAAACCTTCTGAGCAGCCCTTATGGCCACGAACTCCTCATTTTTTATCAAAGAAAGGGATGACTCCTCGTCCACGAAGGTCGCCTGGGACTTGCTTGCGGTTTTCTTCTTTCCCATGAACTGGCGGAAGCAAAAAGGCACTAGGGAAGATGAAGCTAGGACGATGGTGCTCGGGTGACAGCAACGATGACGGCGACGGGTTTCTGAAAGCTAGGGTTTAAAGGCAAGAGCTGGGCAGCAAAGGAAAGGAAGATAAAAGGTCTTTAAATATATTTTTCAGTAATAAAAACGGCCCACAAGGCCCGTTAAAACACAGTGTGAGAACGCAACGGTCCATTTACCGACGTAGCTAAAACGACGGGGGGCACAAATCCACACAACGGTACAAACCAACGGGCAGATTTCAGACTTATCCGTCCAGCACCACGGTAGGATTATCAGATCGCTACAAGAACAACTCGTCAAACCAAGAAGAAAGAAAGGGCTACCTCACAAGGAACAAAGGAACCCGGTTATTTAAGAAAGAACTCGGTAATCTCATGAGCGACAGGGATCACAGCAGAAAAGTAAAAGACAACTCAGAAGACAAGATTCGTTCCATTACAAGCAGCTTCAAAAATAGAAGATTACAAATCTTACAAGACCCAACGAACTCGGTACCACGAAAAGCAAAGTAGCAAAGAGGAACACGGACACGGCTAGGCTCTGGAACGACTACGTGTTCCAAATTGCTACTTGGAAGGATAAACCGCCATCAGCTACACTCTTTTCTTCAAAGGACGGACGCAGTGCATCCAAGGCGGAAACCGGCAGCACGGCAAGGCAACATGGAGCAGAGAAGGCCGGCGGGCATCTGTCTACCCAAGACCGATGTGATGCTAGATATGGTGTTGATCTGCACCGGACAGTCTCAAGACAGGCGACGAGGATCAACCCAGAACTGCTAGATGAAGGAACGAAGCCCACATCACAAGACTTCCTCCAACTACCGCCACGTACATCCTGGCACAATGCTGTCGCGGGATTAGCCTACCTCTAATCCCTATCACAAGACTTCCTCCAACTACGACAAGACGCAAAGGAACTATAAAATATGCCCGGGGGCTGCTCTACTTCACAAACTACCATGTTCATGACCACGAAGGTTTCAACAAAATGTCCAATGGATGAAAACAAGCACTCCGGGACAGTATTTATAGATCAAAGGAGCGGCGCACATGGACTAGGAGTACCAACGAAATAAGCCTAATAAAGGACACAGTGAAAAGACAGGACTCAATAATGGATGACTCAGGCGAGAGGGAATAGTACTCGAAGACGGGCATATTCGGAAGAATATACCAGCACAGTACAACCCATGAACAAAAGGCATTTACACTCAACCACCATCATACAACTATATCTGACAACGGCAGACTATCAAAGAATAAGCCAAGACCTCGCATCCGAGTTCTTCCTGAACAAAACAACAAGGATATACGCTCGGAGGCTGCATGCTGCGAAACTACTCGGATAATGGTTTAATCCAAGACTAAAGGGCTGCTTCGAAAAGATGCCGCAAAACTACTCAGATGATGACATAATCCAACTCTCAGGAACTACTTCAGAACATAAATTTTCAAACAACATAAAGATTCAAGACCCTCCAACTTTTTGTTCCAAATAGCAAGAGGCTCGGGGGCTACACTCAGTGAGTGCACTTTTTCTTTGAAAAAGCGTACGTCACCAAAAGACTTCCTCAACGCAGACCACTTCAAGACATTACGACAAAAAGAACCCGGAACGAGCCATATTCGAGTTCTTTTTGATAAAACTTCAACGAACAAACAGAGCAACTTCAAGACAAGATCCTCCAGCTCCTTGTTCCAAATAGCAAGAGGCTCGGGGGCTACAATCAGACGGATGTACTTTTTCTTCAAAAAAGCACTCACCACTCGAAGGTCCCAAGAAGCGCTACAAGGTTTCACTCCAGAAAGCACTCGGATGACGTTTGTTACTACTCATCAAGACCTGAAGGAGCAAAACGAGACTTTCAGAGCTCAACCATGAAGTGCTCGGGGGCTTGTCGATATGGGACCCACAGGATACCCCACAAAGGAGAGAGAAGATCTAGTCTAACTATGATTCTTCCCTTGTAATCCTAGTAGTAGTACTATTCAGTAATCCTATTAGAAACTCTCATTATAAACCGACTAGGACTCTGACATCCTGACTATATAAAGAAGGGCAGGGCTCCTGGACAAAAAGAACGACAATTGTACAACACAACACTTGACAATCAATCCAACGCAAAGGCTAACGCCGACTGGACGTAGGGCTATTACTCGATCCACGATCGAGGGCCTGAACCAGGATAAATCGACTGTCTCTTGCGTTAACCGTCGAGTTCAGCACACGCCGAAGCCCGAACATACTGCCCCGGAGACCCCCGTGGCAGGCTATCGGTGGTAAAACATCGACACTAACATAATTTGGAAAGCACAGATAAAGAACAAATGCAAGATCTTCGCTTGGATTCTAGTGCAAGACAAAATTCTCACAGCACAAAATCTACAAAAGAGAGGGTGGCCATATCAAGATCACTGCGTGCTTTGCAACGGGCCCTTAGAAACCGGCCTACATCTTTGTTTGTGTTGCCCATTTGCAAAGGCAGTCTGAGACCAAATCCTCTCTTGGGAGAACTTCAGTGTGCTGCAGTCATAGCCTCAGGGGGACCCGTCGAGATCAGAGCATGGTGGGAAGAAGCGGCAAAAAAGTGCCAACCACTGAACGCAGATGGCTCAATGGGGTAGTGATCTATATATTTTAGAATATTTGGAAAGAGAAACAGGAGAATTTTCAACAATACCGCAGAGATGGTGCCACAAAGTGGCCGCAAGAATCAAGGAGGACACAGAGCAAAGGAAGAGGGCTTTCGCTTATGCTTAGCAGTCTCCCCTTTTTCTAACCGTGAGGAAAGTGTTTTCGTGGTGTTTTCCTACACCTGGGGTCCTTAATACCCTTTTTGGAGTGTTTTCCTACACCTGGGGTCCTTAATACCCTTTTTGGAGTGTCTTCCTCCTTGTACATAAACTCTATTTCTCTATCTTAATTGAAAGGTAGAGCTCTTGCCATTGCGTTCAAAAAAAAAAAAAATTACAAGCGCCTCCCGCCCTCCTAGAGTAAGTTACCCTTCCAACAGCTTGGCTTAGCCTTTGTTTTGCTCTCATTGGTTTTCTGGCAACTATTTTCTCGAATATTTTGAAGGATTGGAATTCCCATGTATTTAAGAATGTGAGAGCCATACTCAAAAAGTAAATATTATTACATGCATCAATCAACTATATAGAGAATATTTCACTCAGTTCAGACATTCAGAAGGAAACTGTGTGATAGACATAAGCCTATGTATTTTAATCAATATTGTTAAGAATATGCTGTTCTGAAATCTGACTCTCTTACGTGCTTTAAGTCAGGACCTTGCTTATAAATAAATGTTACTCCCTTTCCTCCGTTACCTGCAAAGAATATTTCTCTTTTTTGAATCGGAGGCAAACCCCATTTCCATTATTACTAACGGAAATACACCATTTTAGAAGACAGTTCAGATAGAAAGAACAGGACCCAAGGCAAACTTACAACTACTAACGCTAGCATACATGTTCCAACTAGATAAACCTGAACCAACAGCAGAGATGCTGAGGAGCCATAACAGAAGAAGTTTGATACCCCAAAACATACTGTCTAAAGGATCCAAATCCCCCCCCCCCTCAAAAAAAAAAAAAAAAAAAAACTGGACCAGACTCTTGTAGTCAAATCTCGAATAGGAGAGCTTCACATCCCTTCTTGTTGCCACCATCGTCATCCTTCAGTAACAATTGACCATCCTGGCTCCTCTTCTTGCCCAGCAGAGAAGCAGCAATCTTCAGCATTGTATTCCCTCCAGCTTCCAGAGCCTCCTTGTCGATTTCCTTGAATAAACCTGCCCAGTAATTCATGAGGGCATATGCATGACATATGATTGATATGGGATTTACTAGAGGTTTCCCCTCAAAACACACTTTGTTTCGAGCTTTCCAAATAGCCCAGCATATTGCCGCAATCCCAACAGTGTGAAACTGTTTTCCTGCAGGCAACCACATGTCACGCCAATTTCAGCACTGGTCAAATGATCTGGGCACATTATTAGCACCAATACATTTTGCAATTATCGCCCACACAGCCTTGGCTGTGCTGCACTGAAAGAATAGATGAGAAAGAGATTCATTGTGATTACAAAAATAGAAGGTTGGATCACCTGGTCACTTCCTCTTCACCATGTTATCTTTTGTTAACACTGCGTTGTTCAGCATAAGCCACAGAAAAATCTTGATTTTAGCTGGTACCTGATGTAAGCCAGAATCATTCACAGTCAAGGCATCATAGGCGCAAAGAATATTTCTTGCTATGTGCAAAGAAATTTCATTACTGTTCAGTTCAATGCTTTGTTGGATCTGATCGTTCGATCTCAGATCACTTCCCTTCGATCTTTTTCTGAATCCAGATTTGCACTCTCGATCACAGATCTCATTGAACTCTCGACGCTTCCTGTCTTCGAAAACATATGTTCCTGCAAGGCTGCAACCCAGGTATGATGGGATGATGCAGCTCTGAAACGATGAGGAATCAAGTGGCCGATCACAAGAGTGCAACTGAACTAGCAATCCCGGAATGAAATGCAGGACCAAATTCCGTTACCCTACCCATTCCCGTCCCGTTCATATGCAACGCTGAACATTATTGGTCTATGTATAGGTGCTGTAGTAGAGACACTGGGAAGCAAATCCAGGGCATAAATTGAAGGGAGAAGAGGTGGGCTCACCGGATCATTGGCATCATCCTCGTATGCGGCGCTTCAGGGCTGCGAGTTCTGCAGGCAGCGCCACCAAGCTTTGGCGGCGGTTGCGCCTGGGGGCGTCCGTCCTGTAGAGTGTAGAGCACCGTCTCATGCTGGCGTCCTCCGACAAACCCGGCGAATAACTGGAGCAACGTGATGCTGGAAACTTTCTCCATCCGGAACAAGGGTGGAGGCCGGCCGCCGGCGGGAGCATCCGTTGTCCGCTGTGCCCTCCGCCGCCGGCGACAACGGGGGAGAGATGGTGGACTCGGTCAACAAAGTTTGCAAATTGACCCCTTATTTGGCTCGTGACTTTCCCAGCGACCCAATTGTTCCTTTTTTTTCCAAAAAAAAACTCCTAAAGGTCCTAATGTAGGCTAACAAGAATTGCTAGCCTCAAAATGAAGTCCTTACCGTAGATACAAAAAATATCAGGCTAATACTTTTCCATTACCGTAGATAGAAAAATATCAAGCTAATATTTTTCCCAACGCACAATTTCTCGGACGACTAACACTTTGGATGCAAACAACATAATAGAGCATTCATGTATCATCGTTAGCGAGTTTGTTAGAGAGCAACGTCCTTGCATCATCGTTGTCAAGTTTGTTAGGTTTAGTTTCATGTTGAAGGTTAGGGAGAACGTCATATAAGGTAAAGTAGCCTTCATCTATGAGATTAATCTTTTGAGTTGAATTAGGCTAGAGACCCTTGATTTATTGTGGGATATGGTAAACCTAGACATGGTGCGGCGTTTGTAAGACCTCGATTTACTTTGGTGGCCCTATGGACACTCTTTAGTTTTACTTTATCTAGTTTTATTAGGACTTAACAATGTAAGGGGTGAAATAGAATTGCATAGATAAAGTTTGTTGCTTTAAATTTTAGAGCCCTAATTCATCATTTCTTGGAGCTTTTCGGTCCTTTCACCCAGGCTTGGTGCCTTGGTGCTTCCGTCGGCCTTCTCCTGTTCTCCAGGCAACCACTTTGACCTAAGTGTGTGATCTTCCTTCGCAACCCGATGCCTTGAACCCCTACTCTGACTCCTTAAGATGAGGCAATTTCAGTTCACCCCCCTTACCAAACAACACCAAATTGTGTTCACTTGTGCAGGAATAGCCTATAATGCACAAGTCTTAATAAAACATAAGTTTTATGGGACCAACTAATCATACCCTATACAGACTTGTACATGTAGTCTTGTATTAGGTCTACTCAAATGTAACTTCAATCTACTGCAATATAAATTGGTGTGAATGCTCTATACGTATATGAGCCCTGGGATTATCACATAAATGCAAAAGCCTTGGAATTTCTAGTTAGAAATTCCTACTCCGTTTCAATGGTCAGAGAAAGAGATCAGGGAGAGATAAGCGTCTCTTTGTTCTTGAGATTTTTACCATCCTAGATTTATGTTAGGCTGGGAGAGGCTTCTAATCAAATGTCTTAATTAAGGTAATCCAAGTATTGATTTTGTGCAAGTTTGTTCCCCTCTTTAAATCCTAAATTGATCTTTTTTTGAGCTATTTTTAGACTTTTTCATGCTGATGTGGTGGATGCTGTGAATCTAGAGGTGTTTTTGAAGCCTAGAAACTTGTCGAAATCATGACTTGAAGTGCAACATACATCTCCTCAAGTTTCTCATCCATAAACCCTCTTCTGTAACTTCTTTCAGGATATTCTTTCTATCTCTTTTGCAAAACATATGTAAAAAACCCACATGATCCAACACTAACGTATATACCCCCCCGATCGGCAGCTCATTAATATCTTATTCGGTTAATCCCCTAACCTCTTTAGGCCACTCTAATCCCCGCCAATCCAAACACTGTTGGGGGAAGGCTCGCCTGGCATAGCTCCTACCCTGGTTCCCAACCCCTGCTAGCCTTTCTAACGACCCTCACGGCGGGCGCTCACCTCTTCGTTGCGAGGGTTTACGCTCGTCTTGTTTTATCCATGTGCGTAGGTGTCGCCGTTGAAGGCTTGCCTCACTGAAGATCCACGATAAGCGAAGCTCCGGCGACAGAGAGTGGACCCCTGTCTGGGACGCGCGAGGGTTTGGTGCCCATCGCGGGAAGGGCCCGCTCCGGTGATTGCGGGCGACAGCCCCGTCCAGGCGATTAGGGCACGGAGTGGTTGGCTAAGGGAAGGGAATTACCACCGTACCCCTGGCTGTTGTATAGCTATTGTCTTCTTAGGTCCGACCCTAGTGTAATTTCACCACGACCCCGAGTGTGGTTTATAAATACCCGGGGCGCTCGTGTAAGAAAGACAGATTTCATCTTTTTCGGACAAATTAATGGACATTTAATCTACATTTTTCCATCACCTTATGCATCTTTACCTTCACCCATCCCTATGCGTTCGCTTGAACTCTCTCCCGTGGGAAACCCTCGGCCTCTCCCCACATGCCCCTCAGCAAGGGTGAGAGGCCAGGAGTGACCCACAGTTGGCGACCAAACAACAAAACCCTTAACCTAACACAAGTATTTATAGGCAACAACACCAGCATCAAAGGCACGCATGCGTCACGTATCCCGAGAAAATAGGAGCCTGGAGACCGCCGCAAATCCCGAGAAAAATGGGAGCACCCTCCGGCAATCACCTGCCACTTCTAACCAAAAACAAGGCCCAAAAACATTAAAGCCTAGCACAGGTCGAGCACGATGGGGGCATCGCTGGACCGGGCCGCAGGCCAGGTACCCTCGCCTACTTCCCTCAAATTTCAGAGCTCTGAGCCATCATGCTAGGCTCGACCCTCGAGGGGCTACTGTTGGGGGAAGGCTTGCCCGGTACATCTCCTACACCGGTTCTCGACCCCTGCTGGCCTTTCTAACGACCCTCACGGTGGGCGCTCACCTCCGCTGCGAGGGTTTATGCTTGTCTTGTTTTATCCATGTGCGCAGGTGTCGCCGTTCAAGGCTTGCCTCAATGAAGATCCATGGCAAGCGAAGCTCCGGCGGCGGAGAGCGGACCACCGTCCGGGACGCGCGAGGGTTTGGCGCCCATCTCGGGAAGGGCCTGCTCCGGTGATTGCGGGCGACAGCCCCGTCCAGGCGATTAGGGCACGGAGTGGTTGGCCAAGGGAAGGGAATTACCACCGTACCCCTGACTGTTGTGTAGCTATTGTCTTCTTAGGTCCGACCTTAGTGTAATTTCACCGCGACCTCGGGTGTGGTCTATAAATACCCGGGGCGCTCGTGTAAGAAAGACAGATTCCATCTTTTCTGGACAAATTAATGGACATTTAATCCGCATTTTTCCATCGCGCTTACGCATCTTTACCTTCGCCCATCCCTACGCGTTCGCTTTAACTCTCTCCTGTGGGAAACCCTCGGGCTCTCCTCGCGTGCCCCTCAGCGAGGGCGAGAGGCCAGAGTGACCCCACACACACCTACCATGCATGCTATTCACATGACGAGGCCTATGCGGCAAATCGGCAATACTGGTCCATTTCAAATTATAAGATGTTTTGTCTTTTCTATATACATAGCTTTTGCTATCCACTTAGATATAAATTATTGTTAGATATATACTAAATCCGTTCCTAATTATAGTTCGTTTGACTTTTTTAATCCTAAGTTGGACCACTTGTCATATTCAAAAATTTGTGCAAAATATTACTTCTTTAATTATGGCTTGCTTTATTAACAAATGTTATTCAAGAATGACTTAAATTGGACTATATTTGCATAATTTTTTTGAACAAGACGAGTGGTCAAATTTAGGATAAAAAAAGTCAAACGAATTATAATTTGGAACGGAGGGAGTAGCAAATAGATTAGAAAAAAAAAACATCTTATAATTGAAAAATGCAGGCACATCTACCGATCTACGGAGCATGAAATGTGCATCAAATGTGATGCCAACTGTCAAGCGGCGATACGTTTTTTAGTGACAGGAAATCACGTTCCCAAAGACGACAAAGAGGTTCCGGTGGTCCGGGATCGCAAGCATCTCCATTCTCCGCAAGAGACAGCATCCATGTGAACCGAAATGTTATCTTGCAGGTTGAAAAAAAATAAATAACCCTTGCAGTTTGACTGCAAGCATGCAGCGCCATAAATGATGCTCTCACAGTCTCACTGTTCTATATAGAAGCCCACCGAAGAAGGCTCAGCGCCATAAATGATGCAAACAGTAGAAGCAGATCTAGAGAGATAGAGAGGAGAAAGCATAAGCTAGCATCCATCAATGGCGGATGCTGGCAACAACGAGCAAGGTCTGAGGCTGCTGGGCCTGCACGTGAGCCCCTTCGCGCTCCGCGCGCGCATGGCGCTGAGCCTGAAGGGCCTGAGCTACGAGTACATCGAGCAGGACCTGTTCCACAAGAGCGAGCTCCTCCTCGCCTCCAACCCAGTGCACAACAAGGTGCCCGTGCTCATCCACAACGGCAAGCCCATCTGCGAGTCCCTCGTCGTCGTGGAGTACGTCGACGAGGTCTGGCCCGGCACCGCCATCCTCCCCGCCGACCCCTACGGCCGCGCCGTCGCGCGTTTCTGGGCCGCCTACATCGACGGCAAGCTGTTTCCGGCGTACGCAGGAGTGATGAAGGCGGCGACGGAGGATGAGAGGACGGAGAAGGTGAGGGAGACGCACGCCGCGGTCCTCAAGCTGGAGAAGGCCTTCGCCGAGATCAGCTCCAGCGGCAACGGTGCGGCGCCCTTCTTCGGCGGCGACTCCGTTGGGTACCTGGACCTCGCGCTCGGGTGCTCCCTGCCCTGGTTCGGGGCCCTGCGTGCCATGTTCGGCGTCGAGGTCATCGACGCCGCTCGGGCTCCGCTGCTGGCGGCGTGGGCCGAGCGGTTTGCGGAAACCGCGGTGGCCATGGAGGTGCTGCCGGAGCCGGACCAGGCTGTGGCGTACGCCAAGAAGATTCAGGCCTACCGGGCTGCTTCTGCTAAAAAGTGATGCTGTCAGAGTACTGAGTCCTGTAATAATAAATTGAAGCAGAAATCTCAAGACGATCAATCTGTACTTCTAATGAAGATTATCACCCTGTTCGCAGTCAGACTTATTCAACCAGCCAACAGTATTTTTCTCTCACAACAAACCAGCACCAGCCAGCTCAAACCAACCCAGAAACCAACCAGCGAACACGCCGTATAACTTTGTCAATTTGTCATTTACCAGCTATCGGCAACAGGATTTCATCATGACAGTTCAGTGTAACAGAACATTTGTTGAGTTGTCAAGGATTCAGCACTCGTTTGTAATTGTTAAGGTACCCGTTTCTTGGAAGATGCACGCTTTGGCTAGCTATTGAGAGCAAGATCCTGCTTGCTGTTTAGGCACATCTCATGTGAAGCAGAGTATCATGACCACCTCATTTTCTCACATACTGTCATTGAGACAATGAGCACTAAGGATTTGTACTCCTATTAACAGTCCAATCATGGTGAACAAAGAAATTTCTTCACAGAGAAAGAAGAATGGTGAAATAGACAACAGGAAATGGACCCAAAAAAAAAATTGCTTCTCAGTCAAATGAATTTCTGTACAATTTCTGTCACATGCATACAACAAAATTTGTTTGTATGATCAACAAGTCCTCTAAAAGGTGGACGCTAATCGCCGGGTAGAGTTGGTGTAGGACCTAGCTGTCTACAAACTAAGAGCATTTAGAAGTGTGAAATAGACAACAGGAAATGGACCAAAAACCATTGCTTCTCAGTCAAATGATTTTTTTTTTATCCGAGTCAAATGAATTTCTGTACACTTTCTGTCACATATATACAACAAAATTTGTTTGGATGATCAGCACATCCTCTAAAAGGCGGACGCTAATCGCATGGTAGAGTTGGTGTAGGACCTATCTACAAGCTAAGAGCATTTAGAAGTGAAACTCTGCTCTGGATCAACCTCCTGAACAAAGTCTCAACTCCGCTCTCAAGGTCCACAATGTCCAACTCCAACATCTGCAATTGCTCCTCCTCGCACACAACTCTCTTCTTCTGGAAAGCCTTGGATACAAGAGACCATTTGCCAGGACTTGGCATTGCAACTTGCTTCGACAAGAGTTGCAGTGTTGATTCGAGAATTGTGGCAGCTATCTCTCTTGCTTCAGACAACAGCTTGACCACCCTGCTTCCTTCAATGCTAGAGGCAGCCTTCCTGTTGATTTTTTTGCACTGCTTCTGCGCCTTCTTGGCGGAGCGAGCATAAGACTGAACCCTGGCCTGAACAGCCGCTTGATCTCCTCTTTTGAGAGCCAATTGAATCTCCAGGATGATGGTCTTGAGCTCTGCGAAGCTCTCTTGCATGGCATTGCAGAGGTCGAGCAGGACGAGAGAGCTCTCGAGCTCCTCCACCACCTTCCTCTGACTGCTGGGAAAGCATGTGAGCTCATCGATGCAGCTGTATATGCTTCCAAGCTTTGTCAGACTCTCTCTCATGGTTTGGACAGTCGCAGAAGGCGAAGAGACAGTCGCCTTCAGGCTCTGCAGTTGTTCCTCGATACTGGTTTCGCTGGAGTGAGGGCTCGAAGGCACACTTGCAGATCTCAGATGGTAGGCCATGGTTGCAATGGAAGCTTTGAAGCTTCTCTTCGCTGGGAATAGAAGAGAAGGCAAGCTGCTGCTTCTGTTGCTGTAATGGTTTCTTTCTACCCTTGAGTTTCCTCTTTATATAACGAGAGCTGGTGAAGTAGTTGAACATGAACCAGCAGACATCAAGAATCATTCATGTGTAACCAAGCGGTGACCTGCAACAGAAGACACACAACCCAAGAAGCATCCTAGTTAGTTGAGCTTGATTACAAGGCTATCATGTCTGCATTTTTGGCAGCAAACTCACCTGCACGGGTGAAGAACGCCAAGATCAGAATCACTGCATAAGATCCAGAACATGATACGGATTAATTAAGATGCAAGTTGCTGGTGGATGAGTGAGCAGCAAGTTGACTTCGCTCACCTCCAGCAGTCCAGCTCCAGGCTTCCAAGCAAGCCGCGTGTTATCATCTGATTCTAAACTGATCACATAATTACACCATGGCTTAATGATAGAATCTGTGCCATGCCTCGACTCTATTGCTTGCTCGCAGGTGTGGCCTCCCCAATGTTTCTCCTGTGCATTAGGAGCAGGCATGCGGCTCCTGAATAATCAGCTTATCGTGCTGTCATGTTCTGATTGCCAGAAGCAAAGAATCCGCTTAAGCGTGTAACATGTACAAGGTTTCCGCCATCTCCAAACCTTCAAAACATTCTGAGAAAAATATAAGTTCTTTTTAAGTGAACAAGAGAGAAACAACGACAGAGAAGAGAGGTTGTTAATTGTGTTGTATAAGTACAGCCCACTTGTTGGTTTGTTGCCCCTTAACTTTATGAAGAGACTTACATTTTTAATGTCTCAGGGTCAGTCACCTCTAAACTCCCTTTATCTACACGGGTACACTGGGGTCTAGTTATGTGTGCAATTTGCAAGTACTCAGCCTTTTCATTATAGTAGAAAGGTGGGGAAAAAAACAGTTACAAGAGGAGGCTATGTAAAGGCCAGGCCAAAGGAAACTTAAATTACAACAAGGTTACAGGTTATTGTAACCCCTTTGACAATAGGATGCATTGTTAAAACTTCGTAAAATCACGCTCTTGTCAAAGCATGGCACCATCATCCTGTACCAGCAGCACTAGTTGATCCACCGTCATTGCCTGGGATTTTAGCTATGGTACTTCTTTTCCACCATGATGTTTTGCTTTCAGTGGGTTTCTGGTCACTATTTCTCGAGCATTTTGAAACTGATTGGAAATCCCATTATTTAAGACAGTGAGACCCACTCTAAAAGGTAAACACTACCTTAAGTTGCTTTTGATTTCCTAATGTATCAAGAACTATGAACAATATTTATTGAAAATTTACCTTCAGTTCAGACTTCAGACACAAAAGGAAATTTTATGACAGACACACAGAATGGCAAGTCAGACAACTACCAAATGTTGGATTAAACCCTTTGAATGCCCACGAGCCCGTGTATTTCAATCAATATTGCTAAGAATCAGCTGTTCTGAACCCCTTATGAGTTTTATGTCAGGAGTCAGGACCTAGGTTATAAATAAATTTTACTCCTTTCCTCCTTTATGTGCAAAAACAATATTTCTTGTTATCATTATGTGCAACCTCTGTTCACTTCAATGCTCTGTTGAATCCCAATTCACTCCACTTCTCTTTTTATTTTTCTGAATCCCGAAAATCTCATCGAACTGTCGACGACACTGGCACGCTGCATCCCAGGTAGCAGGTATGATGAGACGATGCAGCTCTTAAACGATGATGAAGAATCAAGTGGCTGGCCATAGAAGATCAACTGATCTGTGGGCTCTTGAACGCCGTGTGACTGCGATGAGAATTAGCACGCCGGTAGTTAAATGCTGAACAGCGTGGCTGATTTTTTTTTTTGTGTGTGGAAAGATAACAGTATAGCTGCTGTGCTAGACAGTGGGAAGCAAATCCAGGGCATCGATGCAATGAGGATTGAGGCCGAGGTGGGCTCTCACCGGATCGGCGGCATCGTCGTCTTATGCGGTGGCTGAGCTGCGACTGCGAGTCCGCCTCCCCCACCCCGCGCACCCCCCCCCCCCCCAAACGAGCTCCACAGGCACCGAGCTTTGGTACGGTGGCAGTTGCGCCTTGGGGTTGGGGGCGTCCGTCCTGTACACCCTCGGCTCCCGCTGGCGGTGCTCCGAAAGCCCCGGTGCAGGTGGAGCGACGTGATGCTGGAAACTTTTTTTTTTTTGTCTGGAACAAGGGCCGCACCACGGCGTAGGCGGAGGCTCCCGCTGTCCGCCGTTCCGCCCTCCGCCGTCGGCGCCAGTCGGGACTCGGGGTTGGGGGAAGAGGTCGTGGGTCGGTCAACAAATTTTGCAAATTGACCCTTATTTGGATCGCGACCTTTTTCAAAAAAAAAAACTCCTATAATTTCTAAGTAGTGTGCAATTATGCAGAAAAACCCTATTTTGTAACTCGATCCAGTTAATAATGTTTTTAAAAACATATTAATCAAGATGCAGTTATTTGCACAGAAGCTCGAAATATTTGCAATCATTGTGCGTGGGCTAAAAGAATTGCTGCTCGTGGTCGAATCGGTTACGAACTTCTTTTTCTTTATAAAAGAAGGAGTTTATTGCTTTACAAATTTATGTGGGCTTGCCAAACTGCCAAAGGCCACAAGGCTCCGAGACGGCGGCCCTGGACCTGATCTCGCCGCCGCCGGTTTTCCGGAGTCAGCCCGGCATGGACGCACAGTGCTGCTTGCTCAACAACTTTGGAGCTCCATGCCCCCATGTGCCCTGCTTTTCCTCTGCTCCTTGAATGGCCATCCAGCCATGCTGCACATGCCACTGTTCTTGCAGAGATATAAACAATCCGGACAGTTTGCACTCGGCCTTCAATCTCCCTGCCGATGAGATCGTCTTTTGTAACATTGATATTTGATAGGCTTTTCTCACATGTGTGTAGCAAGCAGCCAAGCACGCATGGCATGGATCTCTGCAATCGTTCAGGCAGAGGCATTCCAGTCGTAACCTCTGAAGCCGTTTTATTTCAAGCGCCGCTTGATGGCAGTGGCAGGACTGGACCAGCCGGCCGGCACGGCGGCACCTGATCGATCTTGTCTTGTTCTTGCCTGCCGTGGCCGGCCTCCTCTCGGCTGTGGCCAGTGGCCAGCCAGTCGTCACCTTGCCAAGTACAATGCACTCGGACCACTCGTGCTGTTGCATGCCACGCGACACGCTGGCCCATATCTCTCTGGTCTCGACTAGATTCTACTACGACTTGAATCGATCTGTCTCTACTCTGTTCTGAATGAATGGATAAAGCCCGGTAGATGGCTAAGCATGCATCATGCATTGACACAGTCCAGCATGTGACATGTCCAGCTTATACTTATTTCCCTTTTTTTTTGGAGAGACACTGAATCCCTAAGGCCTTGTTTAGATACGCATGTATTCGTCTCAATCCATATGTGTTGAAGTGAATTAAAGTGGAATTAAACTAAATTCCATTTCATTCCACTTCCACACATGTAGATTGAGGTAGATACACATGCATCCAAACGAGACCTAAATGTCTCACCTATAAGTACATGTATGTGCCTATGTCTCCACTCACCACTCTTAAAAGTTCACTAGCTCCTGTCAAGTAGAAAGCCAACACCACAGCAGCAGCTCCTCAGAGAGAAAGAGACAGATAGAGAGACTGAGAGATCAATGGCACGGAAGCTGGGACACATGCTGACGAGGCTGCACCTGGCAAGGAGCCGATCGCCGTCGTCGTCGTCGGTGCCGGACGTGCCACGGGGCCACCTGGTGGTGTACGTGGGCGAGAGCAGGAAGCGGCTGGTGATCCCGACGGCGTGCCTGAGCCACCCGGCGTTCGTGACGCTGCTGAAGAGGGTGGAGGACGAACTCGGCTTCGACCACCGCTGCGGTGGCCTCACCATCCCCTGCGCCTCCGAGCGCGACTTCGCTCACATCGTCGGCGCCACCGTGGACGAGCACCACCGCTGACGACGACGACTTTGATCGATCGATCGTCGGCTTCCAGGACAGTGGTTTTGGTTTTCCTTTTTTGTTGAGGATTGTTGGTCCAACTTGGGATGAAGCTAAGTAGCAGTGATGTCAAGCTTTGGATTTGCATGCTTGGACCCTGTAAAGATGATGAATTTATGATGTTCCCTCTCAGAGCTTCTAGTGCTATTCGAAACCTGAGTAGTTCTTGAAGGAAGAATAAAATGAACAACAACAAACTGACAATGCGCTATAACGGCTTTGTGCTTGGCAATTTGTCTTTTACAGTTTTACTATATGAATATTTACACGAATATATAGCCAGGAATACGGAGTACATAACATTTTAACGTGATTTTAATAGCAAATCTAATGATACACTTTTTCTCACCGTGTACTTAGGTAGGTAGGTAGGTAAATATTTAAGCAGGTATAGTTAGTCAAAGCTTTGTACAAGGAAAATGTCATACTAGTTATCAAGTATTCCGCAGAGGTTAGCATCCTTGTCTGATTTTTTTTTTAAAAAAGTTGAGATGAGAACAAAGCTGATGCCAGAGATGAGTGCTAACTGCTAACATATGTTCGCAAACACAAATGCAACAAAAAAAACATTAAAAAAGGCAGGGAATAAATGAGCTGGAACTAGAAACGCAATCTGAAACACAGGAGCACAAAACACACATATGCACAACACACTTCTATGATTTATTAAGAAAATCAACATCCAAGCGTTTGTAGTCCAACGGTTAGGATAATTGCCTTCCAAGCAATAGACCCGGGTTCGACTCCCGGCAGACGCATCTGTTTTTCCCTTTTTGTTTTCCATCTCCTTTTCATCAGCACGTGCTGCTCAGTTTCTTTCTTACCCCTTTTGCTCTTTTTCTTTAATTTTTTTTATTTTACAGTTTGCTCTTTTAATTTTTATTTCTGTTATACTGAAAGCCATATATGGCCAGATGCTCCATAATCCGAGTAACCCACAAAATGAAGAACAGAGCAATTTGACACTCCCAGCACCTGCATTTTTATTCTTGCCGGTCAAGTAAATTAATCTAATGATACTTATTTTGATCAAAACTCAAATTATTTGGCTTCTCGGAGAATGATAATCGTACTCCTTTTAGGACGGAGGGAGTAGATCCCGCAGCATGTGTAGCTATTTACACGTCTACTAATCAAAATTTATCTTAAAACAAATACTAACGCAGGAAGAGTTTACCAAGAACGTGTAGTAGAGTTTACCAGCGTGGGAGAGTAGTTTTTTTTACCATTACAGAGCTTCCATTAATCAAATATCAGGAGTACAATCGGCGGCCGCTAATCCCGACAACCAATCCGGGATATAGTTGAGCCAGAAAAAAGAGCGCTCGGTGGCTGACACCGTACATGCACAGCAATGAGCCACCGAGTTGGCTTCCCTACGCACCCACGCAACACGAAAGTCGACAAAACTCCTGCCTAGCTCTATAATATCGAAACAAATGCCCCCGATAGCCGATCTCATGCCATCATCACCATCTAGCAGCGTCTTCAGGCCACTGCAGTCAACCTCAAGGACAGCTTTGTCATAGCCATTTTCCACCGGAAGCTCAAGCCCTTCCATGGCCGCCACAGCCTCTGCCGTCAGGGCATCCGGCACATCATCAAGCCACCGTGCAGCTGCAGCCTTCACCAAGCCGGTATGATCACGTATTACCACACCGCACCGTCCCGAACAACCGTAGTGTCAAAGTCTGCATCAGTGTTCACCTTGACCCACCCCTCCTCTAGGCATCTCCACTTCTCCGACCTCCTGGGCAGCCTTGGTTCCTTTGACACCTTCAGCGATGCAAGCTCCTCTAGCAGTGTTGAAACGAAACGCACCGTTGCCCATGTACTTGGGTGAAAATTTGGAATTGTCACCCCCTCAACCTTTTTTACTTCTGCCCAGAATCTTCTAGCCATCAGGCACTGGATTGCTACATGATACAAGGTGTCGGGTTCATAACCCCGGGGTCTCCAATGGACACGATTCCCTGCAAAACCCGGCCCAGCAGGCGGCGCAGCGACAGCACGAGCCTGGGTCGGCCCAGATACATAATGACAGGCCGAGACAACGATTCGGTCCTCGACTGGAAGGCTTGGCCAAGGTGGGACCGCAGTCCGACTCCGACCCCCTTCTACGACTGAGGATACGCCAGACCTCTGCTCGTTGCTCTTTCTCGACCAACACGGTCGGAGCCGACTAGGAACGACTGACCAGGGACGCCCGCTCGGTGTGGGTCAGAGGAGCAGGCGGAGCAGATAAGGTAAGACGCTCAAGTCAACCACAATACCGAGGATTATACCCTGCCATGCCCTGCGCACCTATAGGACGGTGCCATCAGGGCATGTCAGACGAACACGGTAGAGCCTGCTAGACGCGTCAGAGTATAAACAGTATTGTGGGCGTCGTCATTTGCCGTACCAGGCGAACATGGTAGAGCCTGCCAAATGTGTCTGAACATAAGCGGTATTATGGGCGCCGATGGCCATCTCGTACCCGATGGTGTGGGCAACAAGACTAGGCAGCACACGTATACACTATGTCTCTTTTTCTCTGACTTGTAAGACCATCCCATTCAACTATAAAAGAGGATGAGCTCTCTCCTAACCCCCCCCCCAAGACTAGTCGACTCGAGAGCTCAATAGCTCTAGGACTCGACAGCTACATAGTCTACATGCTCTCAACAGTTGATAAGCTCGGACACACAGAGCATATGTTCTAATACTTAGCGCACGTTTGAGCATCCGTCACTCTCTTCCACTCGGTTCAGAGTCCGACCGGGCCTCTAACACCCCCCTTCTCATTCCTTACACGTTTGTAACCCCACAACAAACTTCGAGTACCTAGGCTCAGGAATAAAGTCACCGACCGACCTCAACTGGACGTAGGGCATGTTGCCTGAATCAGTATAAATCATGTGTCATTGAGTGCTAGGCCACATCCGATCACAACGCACGGTAAAACTACAAATATTTACTTGTTGGTCACTTTTTGCACCAACAGTTGGCGCCGTCCGTGGGGACGACGCCGTGCGTTCACGCCTTTGGTCATCGGATGGCCCACCTTTTCACCATCTTCAGCATGGCGGGCTCGAGCGATATGATTCGCTTCGGCTCGCTGGAGTTTTCCACGCTCCCACTTGCTGAGATGTGGGCTCTTCCCGTCTTCGTGCCACTCCAGACATTCCTCTTTGGGAGTCTGAACTTTGTCGCCGACCAGCTCGGTGTACTTCGCCTCCACGAAGAGGCGCTTGTCTCGGTGCCCACCGGAGGAGGAGCGCCCTCCACCGACTACAACGGGCCACTTGACGACCTCAATGCCGAGACACCCGCGCTTCGCCTCGAGCCCATGCTGGGCTCAAACCCCACGATGAGTGATGTACATATTGTTCTTTACTCACTATTTAACACCTTCTGCCGCCCCTCCGGAGGGACCCTGTTGTCCCCACCACGACCGTTGTGCGACCAACCTGACCAACATAACTATGCCTTTCGGTCTGAAGAACGTTGGTGTCACCTATCAACGGTGCATGTAGCGATGCTTCGCCGACCAAATCGACCCACCCGACCAACCTGACCAAGTCGAGCGGCCGAAACCAACAATCGCCGTCTATGTAGATGACATAGTGGTGAAAATGGCTCAAGCTAGCGACCAGATCGCAAACTTGGCCGCAACATTCACGAACATCCGAATTTTCAACATCAAATTGAATCCCGAAAAATGTGTTTTTGGGGTTTCGAAGGGGAAGCTGCTCGGATACATCGTGTCTGAGCACGGCATCGAAGCCAACCCCTAAAAAATCATGGCCATCTCCAACATGGGCCTGATACGCAACGTCAAGGGTGTACAGAGGCTCACCGGCTGTTTGGCCGCCCTGAGCTAGTTCATCTCCCGACTAGGCGAACGAGGGATGCCTCTCTACAAACTTCTCAAGAAGACAGACGCATTCATCTAGAAAAAGGAGGCACAACAGGCTTTGGAAAGCCTCAAAGCATCGCTAATGTTGACACCAATCATCATCGCTCCCGAACGGGGAGAATCCCTCCTCCTCTATGTCGTGGCAAGCGACCACATTGTGAGCGCCGCCCTCGTCGTCGAGAGGGAGGAGCCGGGACACCCCCTGAAGGTCCAACAACCGATGTACTTTGTCAGTGAGGTATTCATTGACGCCAAAGTTCGCTACCCCTAGGTTCAGAAGCTTCTGTACGTCATGCTGATGGCGACCCGAAAGCTCCTGCACTACTTCACCGACCACGAGGTCATGGCTGTCACCTCGTACCCACTCGGAGAGGTCATCTGTAACCGCACCGCCGCCGGCCGAATCTCCAAGTGGGCTCTCGAGCTCATGGGCCACTACATTAGGTATGTCCCCTGTACCGCTATTAAGTCTCAGGCTCTTGCCGACTTCATCATCGAATGGACAGAAGTCCAGCTCCCGACCCCGGATGTCACCCACGAGTACTGGATGATGTACTTCAATGGGTTGGTCATGGCGCCTAGCTCGGGGGCTAGAGTGGTTCTCATCTCCCCGAATGGGAGTAGGCTCCGCTACGCGATCCGTCTCCATTTTTCAGCCCCGAACAATGCCATGGAGTATGAGGCCCTCATCAATGGACTGCGCATCGCCGTCGAGCTCGGCGCCACGCTGCTGTATGTCCGCGGTGACTCAGAGTTGGTCATCAACCAAGTCATGTAGGAGTCCTCCTGCAAGAGCCCTCTCATGGCGGCGTATTGCTAGGAGGTGCGTAAGCTCGAGGACAAGTTCCAAGGGATCGAACTGCATCATGTCCCTCAAAAAGACAACGATGCTGCCGATTTCCTCGCAAAATTGGTAGCCAGACGGGAACCGCCCGCCGATGGGGTCTTTGTAAACGACCTCCACGAGCCGTCTGCCCGCATCCGAGAGGATCCGACCAGACGCGCTCCAACACCAATCTGGCACTCGGGGGCTCTAACCCCTCGATGTGCCCCGACCTCGACCTAGTGCTCGGGGGCTCCAACCTTGGTGCCTCCATGGCAATGTTGCCCGGTGAGATCACCGTGATGACACTCGATCTGGTCGACTGGAGAGCACCACTACTCACCTACCTCCTCGAGGAGGTTCTCCCACCAGAAAGGACTGAAGCACGACGAATCGCTCGACACGCCAAGACGTTCATCACCATTAGTAACGAATTTTACAAGCGAAGTCCGTCCGGAGTGCTCATGAAGTGCATCCCGACCGACCAGGGAAAACAACTTCTCCTTGAAGTCCATGCCGGAATCTATGGATATCACGCGGCCCCAAGGTCGCTGGTTAGGAAAGCCTTTCGCTAAGGTTTTTACTGGCCCACTGCACTGCGAGATGCAGAGGAGGTGGTCTGCAGGTGTAAAGGATGCCAATTCTATGCTCGATAGACTCATCTGCCAGTGCAGTAACTTTAGACCATCCCCATCACCTGGCCATTCGTGGTCTGGGGCCTCGACATGGTCGGACCCTCTAAAAGGCCCTAGGTGGCTTCACTCACCTACTCGTGGTGGTGGACAAGTTCACCAAGTGGATAAAGGCGAAGCCCATCACCAATATCTGCTCAGAAGAGGCGGTCAAGTTCTTCCTCGACATCATTGTAGTACACGTGGACGCCTAAGAGGGGGGGGTGAATTAGGCAACTTAAAATTCTAACTCCAAACTATGGCCTCTCCTTCTTACTCTAGCAAAACCTATGCAAATGATAAACTATCTAAATGTGCAACTAAGATTTTGCTAGTGTGTTGCTATCTCTACCGCAAAAGGAATAAAATGAACAAAGTAAATGTGGAAGCTTAACTAGCAAGGTAGAGATATGCAAACTCCCGTCGATGACTTCGGTATTTTTACCGAGGTATCGAGAAGCGCGCAAGCTTTCCCCTAGTCCTCGTTGGAGCCCCTCGCAAGGAATCCCTCGCAAGGGCCAAGCTCCTGGTCGGGTAACTCCGTGGATAGCCTCGGGCCTTCCCCACGCGCAAGTGGGTCTCCGACGTGCCTTCCGGCAAGCCTCTCCCGGATGCTCCCCGCCGTCTTCACTATCAAGCTTTCGGCCGAAACGCCGTGGGCCTTGTTCCCTTCGGTACACGGTGGCGGCCGCACCACAAACGTTGTTGGTGCGATCTCGCAAGACTTCAAGCCCCTCTGATGTACAACTCTTGTGCTCGCAAGCACGGGGTGGCAAGAGGTATGCAAACCTCACTAAACACTAGGCATACACCTAGAGCAAGCGCATAAGCGGTGGTCTAATCAACCTAAGCACTTCGCAAAGCACCTACGCTAATCACCTGATGAAACACTAAGCATTTAGCAAGTGGAGATCACTAAAATGGTGTATCAACACCCTTGGTATGTTTCCTCAGCTCCACACCACTTAAATGGCTGGTTGGGGGTTGTATTTATAAGCCCCACTGAGAAAGTAGCCGTTGGGGACGAAATCCCGCTTTTCTGCTACTGACCGGACGCTGAAATCGTCCTGACCGGACGCGTCCGGTCGTCCCGACCGTTGCAGCCGCGAACTACCGATCAGACGCTGCCAGCGTCCGATCGCCTACCACCGGACGCGTCCGGTCGCAGTTTCACGCGCCTGGAACCTCTCTGTACTCGATCGGACGTAGATGCCCTACGTCCGGTCGGTTGCCGCCAGCGTCCGGTCCTCGTGTCCGGTCGCCTGTCTGCCGAGTCTCCACCCAGCGTTCGGTCGCATCGTCCGATCGCTTGTCCAGCGTCCGGTCACCACAGTGAGCTCGTTTCTTCGTGATCTTGCATACGGCTTGGTTCCAATCTTCATGCTTGGAGTTTGCTTGATATCTTGGGTCTTCACTTGTGCTTCTAAAGTCTTGCTTGAGGTGTTGATCATCGGATCATCACATCGCCTTCGTCCAAGTCACATCTTGCACCCTATTGGACTACAAAACAAACACTTGCAAATTCATTAGTCCAATTTGGTTGTGTTGGTCATTAAACACCAAAATCCAAAGTAAAAGGGCCAAGGGTCCATTTTCCTTACAATCATCTATCGGTTTGGTGTCCCTAACTGTATCATCACCGACCACGGAACAAACTTCACCGAAAAGAAATTCCTGGACTTCTGTGATGGATACGGCATCAGGATCGATTGGGTCTCGGTCGGGCACCCACGTACTAACGGTCAGGTCGAGCGGGCCAATGGCATGGTCCTCCAAGGACTCAAGCCCCGCATCTTCGATCGACTCAAAAAGTATGCCGGGCGATGGGTTACAGAGATCCCAGCAATCCTCTAGAGCCTAAGAACGACCTCAAACAGGTCCACAAGGTTCACCCCTTTCTTCCTCGCATACGGAGCCGAAGCAGTGTTACCCTCCGACCTTGATCACGGCACCCCAAGAGTAAAGGCCTTCGATCGAGACCGAGCCACGGAGGCTCTGCAGGATGCGGTCGACCTACTCAAGGAGGCTCGTGAGAGGACCGTCATCCGCTCCGCTCATTACCAGCAAACTCTCCGTAGGTACCATAAAAGAAAAATCAGGGGGAAGGATCCTCGAGGTCGGTGATCTCATACTCCGGAGGACCCAGTCAACCAAGGAGAAACATAAGCTCTCTCCACCTTGGGAAGGACCATACACAGTGACTGAGGTGATCCGACCGGGTGTCTATTGACTGAAGGACGACAATGGCAACATTCTCACCAACACATAGAACATCGAACAGTTACGTCGTTTCTTTCCCTAAAGCTCGGTCTTACCATTTATTTCCATTCAATGCTTGCTCCAACAGTGCCCTAGCCCGAGCACTCTCAGCCTGGGTCGCTCGGGGGCTCCACGGAGGTGCAATGCCACCCCTTTTTTACTATCATATAGTAACACTTTTCACCCAAACAAAAGGGTGTCACCCAAACGAAAGGGCATTTCGTTCCTTTGATTACCCTACATAGCTTGTGCTTTGAGCCTCCCGACCCATCACACCCTACCACGACCTTCGGTTATGAGCAGCTAAGCCTCGCGGGCCACGCCCGAGTTCTAAAGGTTGCAGCCTATGGGTCAACGGGCATGTGCGAAAAAGAAAGGACAAAAACAAAGCTAGCAAGGATAAAAACAAGGGCGGACGGGACAAGCTTCCCCTCACAAGTGATTTCATCACAAAAATGAACTTAAAATATTCACGAATGTAAAACTGTTCACATAGCCCCCCCCCCCATGAATTCATCTTTTACATAAACTGACTATTTCTACTCTAACTCTATTATGGCCCACCGATGGAATCTCCATCGAGGAGAGGCCAACGGGTCACCCGAGTTGATCGAACGGCTCGGACGACTGCCGAGGGACATGTAAGGAGTAGTGGGATGCCCCATGCGGGTTATGCCAATCCCGTCATGAACGACGGACACGGATCACACTCGAACATATCCGATAGGAGCTCCCCGGACCCATCACTTGAGCCATCGAGGTAACTTTACCAACCCCCGTTCTACTTTCCCAGTGCATGAGCATTCATTCATCTATTCTCATGCATGCATTCATACATTCAGTCATATATTCATCCATACATTCATCCCATACATCCAAGCATTGCATATGCAATTGTTGCATCACAACGCTTCGTGTCGCGTCACGAAGCGATAGTCGTCTCATTCGATATGAGCGACGACCGACCGGGGTTCGAAGGCCAGCCCACAAAGGGCTCGAGGTCGCCTCGTGTCAAACAGAGCCGGGGGAGAAAACGCAGATGAGCCCCAGTGACCCTCGCCCGATCCGCTCAGAAGTGGATAGGGTCATCTTGATCTTCTCGTTCGATCCTGACCTCGAGCCATGCCCACAGAACCTCTATCGAGGGTAGGCCAGCGGGCCACCTGAGTCAGTCTCCGAAATTGCTCAGGCATCTGCCAGGAGGCGGGTTAAGGAGAAGTGGAGTGCCACATGAGGGCTATGTTGACCCCGTCACGAACGACGGATCTAGATTCCACTCGGACATACCTGTTAACAAGCTCGCTGAAGCTAGCCACTCGAGCCATCGAGGCAAGTGGCGTCAGTTCAACCCCTCTGGTTGTGGAAACCGCGGATGGGGTGACGCAGGAAATAATGCGACCGACCCCGACCGCCCCTAGTGGCTAGGGGGCTCGAGCTACCAGGTCCCTATTTAGGAACCCGACTGACCGCACAGGTTGTGATCGGAACGGACACGGACGAACACCACGACCGGAAGAAACACAAGAGTACGCAGCCCCAAAAAAGAGTACCAAGTTGCTCAGCCTCCGACCGACTCCCCAGGCGGTCGCAGGCTCGGGGATACACCCACCTCCATCTCGCCTGACCTCAAGGCCACGGGCTCTGTCTTGCCCGACCCTTGGGTTCGCGCTCCGTCTCGCCCGACCCCAAGGCCACAGGCTCCGTCTCGCCTGACCCTTGGGTTCGCGCTCCGTCTCGCCCGACCCCAAGGCCACGGGCTCCATCTCGCCCGACCCCTTGAGTTCGTGCTCCGTCTTGCCCTACTCCTCGGGTGCGGGCTCCGTCTCGTCCGACCTCAGGGACGTGGGTTCCGTCTTGTTCGACGGCGACCCACTACCTTACACCCACCGAGTGCGCTCGCGCGCTCCCTACGAAAAACGGATTACTAGCGAGTCTTCTCTGGGGCTGGGCGCCAATATCCCTCCGGCACGCCTCCGCGGCCTTCGCTAGTCCTCCCCATGGAGGCTGGGCACCCATATCCACTCTGCGCGCCTCCGTGGCTTTTGCTAGTCCTCCACATGGAGGCTGGGCGCCTAAATCCGACTCAGTTACCCTACGCAGTACAACAAACCGAGGGTGAAAAACACCGAAGTTCCAATAACAGTCTGCCTCCACGGCACGATGGGTACTGGAATTACAAAGCAAATTCAAGATTTCATTAAGCTAAAAACACAAGCCCCTGGCTTTTACAAATATCACGTGAAACGTGTGTGAACAGCCCCCTTCACGGCTTCACAGAAGTTCCAAAGGGGCTCGGGGGCTCCTGTCGGGTTAATAAACCCGGGGTCCCCAATGGACATGGTTCTCTGCAAAACCCGGCCCAGCAGGCGGCGTAGCGACAGCGCCTGGGCTGGCCCAGATACATAATGACAGACCGTGACAACGATATGGTCCTCGACCGAAAGGCCTGGCCAAGGTGGGACTGTAGTTCGACTCCGACCCTATTCTCCGACCGAGGATACGTCGGATCTCTGCTCGTTGCTCTTTCCCGACCGACACGGTCGGGACTAACTGGGAACGACTGACCGGGGACGCCCGCTCGGTGTGGGCCCGGGGAGCAGGCAGAGCAGATAAGGTAAGGCGCTCAAGTCAACCGCAATACCGAGGACTGTACCCTGCCATGCCTTGCGCACTTGCAGGACGGTGCCATCGGGGCATGTCAGGTGAACACGATAGAGCCTGCTAGACGCGTCAGAGTATAAACAGTATTGTGAGCGTCGTCGTTTGCCGTAATAGGCGAACATGGTAGAGCCTGCCAGATGTGTCTGAACATAAACAGTATTGTGGGCGCCGACGACCATCCCGTACCCGATGGTGTGGGCAACAAGACTAGGCAGTAAACGTATACACTCTCTATCTCTCTCTTTTTCCCTAACTTGTAAGACCATCCTCTTCAACTATAAAAGGGGATGGGTTCTCTCCTAAAAGCCCCCCCCGAAGACTGGTCGACTCGACAGCTCAATTGCTCTAGGACTCGACAGGTACACAGTCTACACGCTCTCAACAGCTGATAAGTTCGGACACACAGAGCATACGTTCCAATACTTAGCGCACGTTTGAGCATCCGTCACTCTCTTCCACTCGGTTCAGAGTTCGACCGGGCCTCTAACACCTCGCCTTCTCATTTCTAACTCGTTTGTAACCCCACAGCAAACTTCGAGTAACTAGGCTCAAGAATAAAGTCACCGACCGACCTCAACTGGACGTAGGGCATGTTGCCTAAACCAGTATAAATCCTGTGTCATTGAGTGCTAGGCCACGTCCGATCACAACGCAAGACAAAAACTAAAAATATTTACTTATTGGTCATTTTTGACACCGAAATAAGGTTTCTTCTATATCACCACAATACCCACATAAGCTTTCCTTGGCGACGTGCCTTCTTTTCAACTCAAACTTTGATGGCAGCGAATTGTGCAGCACCCGCCACCAGAAAAACACGAACCTTCGGTGGTACGTCCAGCTTCCAGACCGTTTGCCAGTGTTAGCGTTCCCCGGAGGCCCTGGTTTCACCCGTCGCTGCCATGGCCGTCGCCGCTTGCTCGTCCTTGAGCAGTCTGTAACCCGAGCGGACCGAATATTGCCCATGCTTCTCAAACGCCCAAGCCCTGACATCAGACGACAAAGACATTCTGGACTTGATTTTCAGAATTTCCGCCGCCTCCGGTTCCACAAAAGATCGGCGCACGAGCTGCTCATCCCAAACACGCGTGCCAAGGACGAAAAGATCCTGCACCCGTTCGACAGCAGCTGTTGGCAAGCGAACCAGAGGCCGGAAGGGCCTCAAGCCTGGGATCCAGTTATCTTGCCAAATATCCACGTCCCCCGGTCCAATTCTCATGATCAGACCCAACACATCTCTTCCATGTAGGATCGCCCTCCAAGTTTCCGAGCAGGGCCTCCTTTTGGTAGCTGTGAGGAAATCACCGTTAGGAAAATACTTTCCTCGCAGAACCCTAGCACACAGCGAGCTCGGTCTCATTATCAGCCTCCACCCTTGCTTGCCAAGCATTGCTTGATTAAAAAGTGAGAAATCTCTGAAGCCAATACCTCCCTGGCACTTTGATCGTATCAATTTTTCCCACCGCAGCCAATGAATTTTCAGCCTGTTCGGCTGGGGCTGAAACGATCGTATACGATTGTGGATTATTACTGCTAGCTGATTTAGTGTGGAAGAAAAGTACTGTTTTAGCTGGAAATTTACGATCGTTTACGACCAAACGAACAGGCTGTTTATGGTTGTCCAGGGAGCTGCCCCACCAGTAATTCAACACAGCCGTTGTCAGCTTTCGGCAAACCACAGGAGGCAGTTTGAAGCACGTCATCGGGTATGTAGGCACCAGGCACGGAGCCAGCGGTGGGGCTAGGGGGGCTCCAGCCCCCCCCCCCTACCGCTCGCGAGCAAACGAAGCCTCGTAGAGCCGTCGTCTGAAATTTCAACTGTAGATGTACAGGTAGGAGGGGCTGAAATTTGCTAAACCTCTTTTCTTGCTAATTGCCGTTGTTTAGCCCCTCCTAAATTTTTTCCTATCATCGTTCCTGGTAGGCACCGACTGTGCATTAGCCTTCAGCAACACCTCTCGCGCCGCACAGCTCAAGTCCTTCTCTGCCCAACCTCCGACAAAACCCCTCACCCGGGCCGGCACATAGTTGAAAGCATTGGGAGCACCCCGCCCTGCTGAAGTGGGTAGACCCAAATATCTTTCACCAAGCGCTTCATTCGGAATTTGCAGAATTGCTTGTACTTCTTGCTTACACTATTGTTCAGAGTTGGGGCTAAAGAAGATTGCTGATTTTTGTTTATTCACCAATTGGCCTGATCCTTTGTTATAATCATCTAGGATTGAGGCAACACGCTCTGCTCCCCTTTTTTATGCTTGAGTGAAAATCAAACAATCGTCAGCAAAAAGGAGATGAGAAATCCAAGGTTTTTCAACATGCAAGAGAGTCCTTCAAAGCACAGCAAGAAGAGATACAGTGACATCGGATCACCCTGACGAATTCCACGTGTTGGTGTAAAACTGTCCGAAAAAACTCCATTAACTCTAACCGAGAAAGAGACCGATGAAACACACTTCATAACCAACGAGCACCAGGTTTCAGGAAACCGCAACGCCTCCATGATCGCTCGCAAATAGTTCCACTCAACTCTATCATATGCCTTTGCCATGTCTAATTTCATAGCACATCCTCCTGTCTTCCCCTTATTCCACAGATAATGAATGCATTCATATGCAATCAGCACATTATCCGTGATCAAGCGCCCCGGCACAAAGGTGCTTTGTTCTTCCGATATAACATCATCAAGAATCTGCCGCAATCTGTTTGCCAACGTTTTGGAGCACAGTTTGTACAAAACATTGCAAAGAGAAATGGGGCGGTATTGTGACAAATCATGCGGATTCGTGACCTTCGGAATGAGCACCAACAAAGTTTTGTTTACTTCCGCAGGTAATTCGCCTCCATTCAGGAACCCCAAAATCGCAGGCACCACACACCCCTTAACCAGCTGCCAGTGGGTCTGAAAAAAGCCAGCGTTAAATCCGTCTACTCCTGGAGCCTTGCTTGGCGCCATCTGAAAGAGAGCCTCCTCCACTTCCTTCTCGGAGAACGGTCTCTCCAAAACAGCCGCCATCTCCGGGGTGATCTTTCGTGGTATATGGCGACAAATTAACTCAGGTTGCAAATTCTCCTGTGCCGCAAACAGCTTCTGGTAAAAATCACAAGCCAACCTCTCCAGGTCATCCTGATCAGTAAACTCATTGCCTGCCTCATCTTTGAGCATTTTAATCCTATTGGTTCGGTTCCGTGCACGCGCTTTAGCCTGAAAAAAGGCCGTATTCCGGTCGCCTTCTTTTAACCAAGCAATTCTCGACCGCCGCCGTTCCATAGTTTCTTCACGTGCCAGCACCTCCCCGGCCCAACGTGGCCACCAATCGCCGTTCCCTGTCCGTAGGTCCTCGGTACAGGGTGCTGCTACTCCTCTCCGCCTCCAGTTCAGCTCTCAGGCTCTTTACCTGCTGCTTAACCGAGCCAAAAACGTCCCTGTCCCAGCTCTTCAGAGAGTTTTGTAAAGCCAAAAGAGCAGACGCAGCAGTAGATAAGTCACCAGTGCCGGGTCCTGGATCCCATGACCGATTAACAAACTCCAGCTTCTTCCATTTTTAGACTTGTTCTACTGCGCTCGGCTTCTTCCATTTTTAAACTGTACACTGCTACTTCAATCAGTACAACGTGCCGAGCAAACGGTGTAGTTCAGAACTGCCTATACATTTTAATCGAAATTCATTGCCAAAATGAGCTTAATAAAAGATTAAAGGAAAAGGTCCATATTACTCCCTCCAAATTTGGCCTATGTCCAAATAACTCCCAAACTAACATTTAGTTCAATTTACTTCCTCCAACTATTTAGGTTGGTCCAACTAACACCTTATATTTTTTTTTGTTTCTCTATGTACAAATTATATTTTAGTTTCAAATTTTGTGAGGTGATAGAGGACATTGTATTTTGTGTTAGAAAAATGCACTATGATTTTTTCATTATTATGTTTTATACGATATTGTATCTCTAGTGCTAATTTATTATTAAATTTCCTAAGCTATCAAAATTGTGGCAAAAAGTTAAGATATATTTTTTCTAACATAACTTATGATGTTCTCTATCATATGACAAAAGTTGATATTAAGACTCAACTAACACGTGGAAAAACAAAAATAACAAATCATGTTAAGGGGTAAACTAGACCAACTGACATAGTTAGAGGGAGTAAATTGAACCAAATGTAAGTTTAGGGGGTAATCTGGACATATGTCAAACTTGAGGGGGGTAATTTGGACTTTTTCCAAGATTAAAAAACATTTTTTGACACCATGTGAAATGACCATTTTCGCAAGCAGCTCCTTTATGCGTATCAACGTGAATCATTCCATTTCCACCGGTGGCTCACATAAGAAACTATACAGACTCAAGCAATGCAAGCGTTTGTAGTCAAGATTAATGTAATGATTTCAGAAATTCCTCAAGCAAGTGTTTGAGATGCAAACACTTCTTTTATCTTATTTTTTTTAAATCACAGATTCACAATACATACACGGACATCCATACGTTCATGCACATTCACTGCTATGAACACCTCCGAAAATGTGAGATTGGGCTGGCTTGATGAAGTCTCACTGCAGGTGTTTCGCTGTCGACAAGCACATCACCGCCGTGTGCCGTTAAATCATAGAATAAATCCAATAAAATTACTTTTAAAACGACAGCAAAAAAAAGTTTTACCGTTATTTTATTAAAAGAATAAAGTTGAAAAAAAAGAACAAACACGACTTGGCCAAGCGGCCACCCACTTACATTCCACCCGTTTGCAAACCGAAAAAAAACTGTACAAAAGAAATATAAAACGTGGAGTTTGAATATAGACACAGAGAGAGAGAGAGAGAATGCTCTGTCCATCTAGTGCTGTTTGAATGACAGAAGGGTCTTGAAGATGCCGATGAGAACGCCGGTTGGACAAGACGGCGGCGACGGTCTTGTAGTTGTCGTAGGCAAAGCTGTAGACGGCGATCCTCACCGACCTGTCGCGCCAGTACCAGTCAATCTCCTCCAGGACAGCATGGTACTGGTGCCCGAGGCGCAGGTTGTGGCCGAGGCCTTTGAAGAAGGCCAGAGCCTGCGTGTTGCTCAGGGTGCTGTGCAGCAGGTTGGCGCGCCGCAGCTCGCGCACGTCCTCCTCCCCGTCGACGAGCATCGCCAGCACCGACAGGTAGGAGCTGAGCTTGAAGCTTTCCAGCGAGGCCCGGGCCCCCATGGGGATGAAGTCTCGGGCGACGACGGCCTCCTCCAGCGCGGCCATGTTGACGAGCCAGCAGGCGGTGTCGTCGTCGAGGAACAGCGGCGACAGCGACAGCTCGGCGAACAGCACGGGCTTCCTCGTAAAAGCCATGTCCGCGAGACGCGCGGTCGCGCTGGCGGGGGTCAGCTTGACGCCGATCTGTGCGAGCTCTGCGGCGCTGCGGGGCTGCGACGGCGGCGGCGGCGGCGGCGCTGCTGCCTCGCCCTCGCGGTGCGAGTGCGAGTGCGAGGCCGCCGCCGGTTCAGGCGTGCTGCCCGTCACGTGGAACAGGAGCAGCCCGAGGAGGTGCGGCGGCTTGTAATCCCCAAATTGCACCGGCCACCGGGCTTGGGGTTGGGGTTGGACGGCCTCCCTCTCCCTCTCCCTTGCCAGCAGCAGGTCGTTGTTCCTAGGGCCGAAGAAGAAGTGCATTCCCATCTTGGCGATAAACCCGCGCACGTCGACGCTGGTGAACTCCATGAGCGCCTCGAGCACCAGATACGGGATCTGGTTCTCGAGCATGAAGATGTCCTTCCTGATGTTGGGCGGAGACATCCGCTTCCGGAGCAACGGATCGGTCCCGGTGGCCCCGGCCCCGCCCACCATCATCATCATCATCATGTACTGCATCAGGAAGCAGCCGTCCACGAACATCATGGTCGCCAATCCAGCACCATCTTCGTCGAGAAGCCTCAGCTCGGCTGGAAGGTGGTGATCGTAGTAGCGGCGGACGTGGTCCACGACGGAGTGGACCTTCTCGTAAACCTCCGACGACATAGAGCGGCCCGAGAGCCTGCAGAACCAGTAGGCCGCCGCCCACTTTGGCGCGCTCCATGTTGTCCAGCTGCCAGAAATTGCCGCCGTTTCTAACACTGTCGGTGCCATGATAGGGAATGTTCCGCGGGCCGATGGCCACCACGCTTGGCACGGCGTAGCGTTGGTTCTCTCCGGTTATCCCTCGTAGGCTGGATGGGAACCAGTGGCTAGTATGGGTCGTCTGCACATTAGAATTGGAGACATCGTCTTCATGCTTGAGCCGTTCCATTGCTTTGGCCATCTCTTGATCGAGGTTCCTATGAAAAAAAACTCATGGCGCCAAACAATGCTAGTTTTTTTTTTTTTGAGGTAAGCTAAGGCACAAAACAATGCTGTGAGGCTAACTCAGGACGACGGACGAAACCCGCCCCCCTCCATCTTCAATATGTACGCACGGACTTTGGAACCGTATCATCTAGTACAACTCACGATGATCGCATGCATCGGGCTGTAGATTATTCCTGCTGCAAAAGGTCGGCTTTGTCAAATACTTTACTTTGAGAGCTAGTGTGATATATGCCCGAGAAGCATGTGTCTTTCAGAACTTGATCAACAAACTTGATCTTTAAGGACAATTGGACATGCCTTTGCCCAAATCTTTGCTAGCATCGAGTTCCAAGCTTCATTCCTACTACCCCTTACCCTTTTTCGTCTCTCTTTAGACTATCTCCAATAGCTGAAACCCAAACAAGAGGCCCATTTCATCATTTAAGTCACGCAACACAAAAGAGCCACGCACCCAAACCCTTCCATCTCCAACAGCCAATGCAAAAGAGGAGGGCCTCGCATCGACGCCCAGCCCCATGGCGCGCGTCCTCTCCCCACTGGCGGCGCGCATCCTCCTGCCCCATCTGCGGCGCGCGGTCGTGGCTGCTCCTCCTCCACCGGTGGTGGCGCCCTCTCCCCTTCTGGTCAGTTGCGGGCGGATCCGATCGATTGGGCGTGGCGGCGCTCCTTTCCCGACGGATCCGACCTCGACGTCCGCGCAGATGGCCCCCACGCGCAGCGGCGTTCTCTCCCCGCCGGCGATGCGCATCCTCCTGCCCCACCTGCGGTGCGCGGTCGTGGCTGCTCCTCCTCCACCGGTGGTGGCACCCTCTCCCCTTCCGGTCAGCTGCGGGCGGACCCGGTCGATTGGGCGTGGCGGCGCCCCTTTCCCGTTGGATCCGACCTCAACGTCCGCGCAGATGGCCCCCACGGCGGCGGCGGCGACCCGAGCGCACGCCCACCACGTTCCGGCACCCGTCACATCTCAAGTGAGTGGGCCTTCTCCACGGCACTAGAGATTTTGGTTCGAGGAGAGAGGTGACGCTTATTTGGGTCGTGCATCACGTCCCACCCAAAAATAGGTCCCTCGTTTGCATTGTCTGTTGGACCACGTTTTCTACCGATAAAGCAACCTAAGTAGGCATTTTGGGTTTGCATGCCGTGATGCATGAGCTGTTGGAGACCATCTTACTTTTTTTGTGGAATACGGTCATATGCAGATGCTGCTCATACACATGCATCGACAAACAATTACCCTATCTCTATAAACACATCCGAAAGTTAGGGGCGGATATCGAGATTGATGAAATCATCAGAGCTAAGTGTCCCACTATCTAGAGACAAGTTGTCTACTACCATTGAAAGAATAGTAACATTGAACACGAAAACAAATGTAGGATTTAGGATCGAAATCACACGCTCATACAGTGCTAATCCTAACCGAATTCAAGAACAAATGTAAAACTCTCACTGAACACAGAAAGACATAGGAGAACAGTCGGCTGACAGAGCTCTTTTAGTCATATGATTGTGAACAGCACATAGCGATTACAAATGAGCCAAGCAGTTATACGTGGTGCTTGGACAGGCTACTTATACCAGTAGCAAACTCACTAAAACGAGCTAAGCAACTGCCTAAGCAGAGGCTACACACACATTAAGGATGAGAGGAAGAGAAACAATAGAATGGATGGACAGGATCTATAGATAGCTTCTTAAGATCGGACGGCTAAAATAAAACCGATGATGTGGCTTAACGTGGCTGCAGAAAAATCATAGTAAATGACACTTAGTTGGTTACATCTATATAGGTTATATAGATAAACTCTGATCCCTTCTATCCATCCAAGAAATCTTGTAGGGTCCTTGCCTCAATTTTATGTACCATTTTTACTATAAATGTCTTTATAGTAGGGGTGTACCATTTACTATTTATTACTTTTTTAAGGCAAACAGGAGGGGTTGCCCCCTCTATAGATTTAATTAAAAAGATGAAGGGAAAAAGTTTGTACATAGTGAATAAGGAGACAAAGAACATTTACTATTTACTCCTGTCCCCCAAAAAACTACATTGTAGGCCTTGTCACTGGCAAATTTTTTAAAGTTTGACTAAGTTTATAAAAAATATTAGCGACATTTGTATCACTAAATAAGTTTATTAAAAATATATTACATGATTAATTTAATGATACTTATTATACCTCATAAATAAATATTACTATCCTTCGTATATATTTAATTAACTTTGAGAACGTTTAACTTCTCAGAAAAGCTAAGTGAGACTGACATTCCTTTTAGAACATACTCCCTCCGTCCCGAAATAACTGTCGTCATTGGTGTGCGTGTCGTAAGTTTGACTCGATTTATAAAAAATATGTGCAATATTTATATCTCCAAATAAATTTATTAAAAAACTATATTCAAAGATCTTTCCAAAGAGGGACGGTTTGGATTCTTGGAATTGAATTCATTCTAATAATTACAATTTAGACATAGATAAATTAAGCTAATATAGTTGTATATGGAATACATTTATATATTTATTGTTATGCATATAAGGGACATACTTATATGTTGTATTTCTATTGTATGAAAATGAGTTGAAGAGTGTGTTATAAGTTGGAGAATAGAATTATAGCATAGTGATCCATAGAATTCATTTTCATCTCCCACCCTATGAATTTGAGATGAACTTATTTGTGAGTTTGGAAAAGTTATTAAATGTCAAATTCCAAATCAAATAGTATAATCCATTGAGTAGATTTCAATTCTCCCAAAATAAAGGGATCCAAACGACCCCTCGGATATATTAATATTTTTAATATATATTTAGTTAAAGTTGTTTCTCGGGAAGCGAAAATGACAAATGTTTAGGGATATTAGAGTCTTTTGTATTGGACTCGAGATTCTCCCGCTGACAGCTGCAGCTAGCGTAATAGTGTGGCTGCTTAATTGTCACATGCTCAAGTGTGCCCGAAGCATGTGCCTTTTAGAAACTTGATCAGCAAAACTGATCTTTATGCCGATCTCTTGCTAAAACACTCACTTGAGAACATTTTGTTCCAAACGTCATTCGTAATCTGGATGCCCACTAGTCTTGTGCAACCAAAGGCTGGCTGGAATATGGCAGCAAGTACTCCGTTCCTTCTCCCACGCAGGTTCTTCTCCCTGAGGAGAGGCGATCCAGACTCCAGACGGGGATCTCTGCCAGGTGCCAGCGCCGGCCACCTCACCTGGCCGGCCCTCTCTCGTTGGCCAACCTCAACAAGGGTGGCGGGAGCCTCCAGCTCCACCTCCGCCGCAGCTGGTTTTTCCGTCAGCCCGGCATGGATCGGAGGCACAGTATTGCTCGACAACTTTGGAGCTCCAAGCCATGCGCTCCCCATGCCCACGTGGCCTTATTCGTTTCGCTGAAATTTGGCTTATGCTAATGCTGATTTGTTTCGGAAAACTTGTTCATTCGCTGAAAAGTATTGCTGAGGTAGTGCAGCGGAACAACGGGACCGTTGTCTGTTCCTTGAGGTCCAGTCAACCATGCCGCATTTGCACTGTTCATTCGTGCAGGGACGATATAAACAATTTGGACACTTTGCATGCAGCCATTCAGTGGCAGTCCTCACCTGGACTGCTCAGATCAGTACAGCATCTGTATGAGCTCTGCCCTCCGTTCTGTGTTCCTTCCTTACGATTGTATTTCAATCTGGCTGGGATTGCACTTACGATTGTATTTCCTTGACACCTAAATCTGGGGTTGTGTGTGCCTGTAATGGAGTAAGCGGCATTCGTGTAGGTTTTGTCCAAATTTGAACTAGCATTCTCTATATCAAACGATGGTTTGATGTTCGTCGTATTTCTGAGCCGTGTCTTTAGTATGACCAACAGCTCTGGTCAGGCGCATGACTCTGAAATTACCCTGATAAACCATCACGTGTCTTGGGCTCTTGTTCTTGGCCAGGTTCACAAAGGCCTTGCTAAGCACAGAAAACACAGGAGTACAACTTCAGAGTAGCATAATGGTGTTTTAGCGCAACAGCTGTGATAATTGGCGGATGGGTTCCCTTTGTAATGTAATTGAACAACTTCTCAGTTGCCTAATCTTGCTGATCCACGGCAACCAACAACGAATTCACCATACGCCTGAGTTGATGCGTAGACCCTTTGAGCAAACCCCTGATGAAATCTGTCTAAAATGTGACTCAAAAAACAAAGAACATAGCATTGTTCAACTGAAACCAAAATGCTATGTTTAACTCATTTCAAGTTTTCAGACTGCAGTGGGCTGTTGGTTGCTGTATAGTTCTTCTGATGATATTTAACTATGAGGGAGTAGTTTGTTGTTATTTTGATCCAATGAGATGTTAGTTACTAATGAGATTTTCAAATATCTGATCCACCATAGCTGACCCAAAGGATGATGCCTTGTTTTAGTCTGGCTAAATTCATAGCTGACCAAAAGGATGATGCTTTGTTTTAGTCTGACTAAATTCATGTCCATGCAAGGTCAGTCTTGCAACCATGAGTTCCAAATTCCAAGTAGGCAGGATAGTGGGGTCATTGCTTTGTCATCCTAAATAAATACAATCCTCATAACTACTTGAAGGCACATAAAGTTTGCTGCAACAAACGATATACGAACTCAAAATAAAAACAGTAGCGAGTTTATTATTCTTGTCCTACCAAAACACACACAACAGCAGGTTTTTACGACATGATATGCTCATGGCTCAGGTACTAGTATTTCAAACAACCATACTGATATAATTCAAGACAGAAATATGCAATTCTAGCAAAGTAGCGGCAAAACTAGTTGGGCCTTGGCGTCGCCCACTCGACTCGGAGGATAAGGTTATCATAACCATACCCATTGAGCTTGCTGATCGCCTTCTCCGCATCCTCCCTGTGAACAAAGTTGACGAACCCAAACCCCCTGCTCGACCCAGTCTTCTGATCCACCGCGACGTAGACACGGCTGACAGGGCCGAACGAGCGGAAGAGCTCAAGGAGGTCAGGCTCACGGGTGTCCTCCGAGAGGTTGGTGACACGGACGGAATTCTCGTCGTTCCTGCGGCGCATCGAGTCTCCAGTCCTATCAGCGCCTCCTCTCATGGTTGGGGGAACATATGCTCCCTTCACAGGACCGCCTGGTGCAGGAGGGCCATCGGACGTAGGAGGCCTGTCCGTGAAAGTTTCAGTCGGTGGTGCCAGGTCCTTGTAGGGACACTTTGAGGTCCAGTGATCGCCCTTCTTCCCACAGGTTCTGCAAACCATGAGAACAGCACCTCCCTTGCTCGCCATAGCCAGCGGGTCACCGGATGCAGCTGGTTCCTCAGCTTTGCTCCCTACAATTAACGGGGATGTTAGCGAACAAGAACCAAAGTTTAAAACAGACTGGTTTTTAAGGCCTCATAACATGGAGAAACACAAAAGAAAAAGATAAATTCATCATTAACAAGGCATACTGTCAGTTCATGTAAGTTGTAACAAAACAATCCTTCAACATACCGAAATAGTGCTCCAACATCATCATATGCGAATGACAATCATTGAACTATGAAACAGAATTTGAGCCTTGATAAAAAAAAACTAAACTGCCATGATTTCATATAATGGGTATTGATTCTAGTTCTATTAAAGTACCAAGAAAAGCATGTATGACCAAAATAACGATGATGATAGGTGAGAATGAAATGCTAATTTTAATCAGTGTTCCACGAAAAAATTCTTGCACCACCTAATGAGATGAATTGAATCGTGTTCCAATTCGTCGCTCCTACACAGCCCCCCATGTACCTAGACCTAGACTAGATGGACATAGTATTAATAAAACGATCCGAACATCCCCAAATTTCACAAAGGCCGCATCTAGCTGCAATTGCAGAACTAAGAATCGAATCGAAACATTCGACCCAGACAGATCGTGCCTAGCTGCTAGCAATCGGACGAACAGACGACGAGGATATTCGAAACGGAAGCAGGTAGCAAGCAGATCGAGACCTGGGGCGCGGGGTCGCTCGATGAGGATCTCCTCGGTGGAGACCATGGTGAGCCTGGAGCCGGCGTCCTCCTTGAGGGCGTCGCCGAACTTGGGCCACTGGCGGCGCTCGATGGCGCTGCGGGAGAGGCGCGCCCGCGCGAGCTTGCGGACTCGGGTGGTGGTGGTGACCCTGACCTTGTTGCCGTCGTCGTCGAATTTGTACACGATGACTTTCTTGATGCCGTTCTCGTCGGGCCCGACGACGACGCTCGGCGGGAGGAGGAAGTCGAGGTCCCCGCCGTCGTCCTCCTCCAGCTCCCCCCACCGGATCTTCTGCTGCGCCGCCGCCGCCGCCATGGTACCGCGTGCGTGCGTGCGTGCGCGCGCTAGGGTTTGGGATTTGGGTGCGCCCGGCGGTGCGGTGAGTTGAGGTCGGTCGCGTCTTCGGCTTGCAAATGGGTGGCCCGAAAGGCTTTTATGGGCTTTCGTTCAGGTTCAACCTCGAATTGGGCCCTGAACCAACGAGAGAGCTCTGTATGAATGTGGGGTCATGGTCAGCTCAACTGCCGCTCTAGCCTCTCTAGTCGTTTCTAGTTCTTTTTTGCTCTGTTTTAGATGAGCTGAAATTAGCAGAAAACTGTGCGTCATACAACAACATAATTAGTTGTGTTTTTTAGCTATTTAGCTGTCTATGAGCGATTTTCATAGAGAATCTTTCAATCCGCCCCTAAAAAACCAACCTTGCTATAATGTGGCATTGCCTCTCTCCCGATCCCAATACATATACTGCCCTGTAGCTGGCTATAAAATAACTTATTTTTTTATTTTATAGCCACTTTAAGTTATGATAATTACTATGTTAATTTATGATATTATAGTAACTCCTAACTAAGTGGTTTATTATAATGTTATGGTAAATATTCTCATGTGTTATAGAAACCAACTATCGTAAATACGTATTGACATTATCATAAATTAGTATATAAAATTATCGTAAATGGAGGTGGCTACAGAATAACTTATTTTGTAGCTGGCTACTGAATATACTCTCCCCATATATATTGTTTTGCTATAATACACCTGGGTACATCCTGTATATAGAATGCACCTAGGCCGGCGGGTGCACCAACTTGGAGCAACCAGCGCGCCCGCATGTATTCGCTTGGGTGTGCATGGAATTTTTTGTTGGTTCGAATCTTTGAAACAAATTTTCTCCTAAACCGTAACCCCGAGTGACAAACCGTTTATTACATCCGACTCAAAAAAAATTCTAAGCAAAACTAGATCCAATATGGATATATTTTTTATCCTTTAAACGAGTTGCATATCAATGTACTACCGATTGCAACTCTGTCTACCACCTAGTTGCAACTAGTTATAACTCTGTGTACCATATGCATCTGATCACTATAATCACGCCAAGTTGCAATTCTGAATTGCAATCATATCTGAGTAGCAATTGTGTTGCAATTGAGTAGTAACTAGTTGCAATCAGTAGTAATTGGTTTGCAATCGGGTGGTAACTTGTTGCAACCAGTAGTAATTATGCAGTAACGAGTTGCAACCAGGACTACCTAGGGTTGTAACTGGACAGGTGCATCTACCAACTAGGTTGCAAGTGAGTATTTGCTAGCTACAATTGAGTACTAACTAGTTGCATTTCTATTCAGTAGGAGTTGCAATCATACCTGGTTACAATCAGAGTAATAACTGGGTTGCAACTAAGTAGTGAATAATTGCAACTAAAAGTAACAAGGTTACACTAGATTATAATTAGTTGCAACCAGTGCTAAATACGCTACAACCAAGTTGCAATTGTGTTGTAGAAGTGCTTGCAACTCATAGTACAACATATTGCAATTACGTATTTGAAAAAAAAAACTTCATCAAATACAGCATTCATTGCAAACCAGTGCTAAATACGCTACAACCAAGTTGCAATTGTGTTGTAGAAGTGCTTGCAACTCATAGTAAAACATATTGCAATTACGTATTTGAAAAAAAACTTCATCAGATACAGTCTTCATTGCAACCAGTGCTAAATACGCTACAGCCAAGTTGCAATCGTGTTGTAGAAGTGCTTGCAACTCATAGTACAACATATTGCAATTACGTATTTGAAAAAAAAAACTTCATCAAATACAGCCTTCATTGCAACCAGTGCTAAATACGCTACAGTCAAGTTGCAATTGTGTTGTAGAAGTGTTTGCAACTCATAGTACAACATATTGGAATTACGTATTTGAAAAAAAAACTTCATCAAATACAGCCTTCATGGATCTTGTTTTGTTAAGCATATTTTTTTCAACAACCTACTTCAAACAGAACTAAAATCGGATATATGGTTTAAAATATATTACATTTTTTCGTTTGGAATCAACAAAAGATTCCATGCATGCATGATTCCTGGTGGATGGGTTGAGCTGTTAGGTGGCATCACGTAGTTGGTTGTCTCAATTTAGTTTTGCATGCAGCGCGTTCGCCGCTCGCCGCGCTCCGCGCGTCTCGCCGTTCGTGCTCGCGTCCCGCGTGCACTCGCTTCATAGAATGTACCCAGGTGCATTTTAGCCTCATCATATATATATATATATATATATATATATATATATATATATATATATATATATATATATATTCTCATCTAATAGAAGCGGCATCTTTAGCATAGTGTCTCCTTCACTTTAACCAATGCTCGTCTAGGACTTACATTTTGTGCATGGTAGATACGATTGAGTTGATTTTGTGAACTATCATGTATTTTTCTCGATGGCCATTGCTCATTGGCAACGTTACTTGCGCAAGTTTTTGGCCAAATCCCGATTTTTGTTTGTTTTTCTTTTTGTCACAGATTTTTTTTTGTCACAGATTTTTGTTTGTTTCGCTAGCACCTGGTCACGAGTGGATGTAATGCGGAGGACACCCCCCTCGCTGCTGACTGGTTTTTGCCACGGGCGCCAAGTGCAGATGTCGCTAACAAATTGGAACAGTTCTCCCTATTATACCAAACTCTGGAAACTCCGTACAAGCAAGCGTTTGTAGTCCAACGGTTAGGATAATTGCCTTCCAAGCAATAGACCCCCGGCAAACGCATTTTATCCTGCTTTTTTTTATAAAAAAAAAAGAATTCATTTGTTGCCTATCTCCCAGTCTCCCCTTCACTGGATACAGGTCAATGCTTTTTTTTTGTCGAAATGTAGTAAGCATGGCAGGCAGGTTCTGAGTACATTAGCGATTTTTTTCTAAAATAATATTATTTTAATATTTAATGGCAGATCTAGAAGCTGTAATAGTGAAATTGCAAATTTATAAGACAATCGGCTGTCCAAAAGCCGATAGGTCACCAAGCGGTAAACAGCAGCTGATGGGCTCCAATCGGTGTATGGATTGCCGATATGCATGCCACGTACGCGTTACTGGTGCCGATGCCCGATGGGCATATCGGCATGCGAGGGACGGACAGGTCACGTCAGAATCGCCATCACCACGAAGCAAGCACGCAGGTATTTGTTTGTTTTTTTTGTTTTTTTTATATTAATACGATCAGCTTTTTACTGATTTATTTAGATCTAAAAATTAGTATATACTTTAGGTTACATATTTTGATACTTAGGTAATGTTTACGTAGTTAAAAGATGTAGACTCTAGTTAGTCAGGAAAATTAGTTTATTTGTTTTGTTTTTACCGCGTCTGTTCTGCACCCGTTCTTCCCTTTTGCCATGTTTGTGGTCCATGTTTGTGGTCCATCTGTTTTTACTTTTTTTTTATTTTTTCTTATACTAGCAAAACATGACCATGCGTTGTAACAGAACTACAATTCATTGTGCAACCGACAACATGAACCTGGTTGCACGGTAGAGCCATGCATAGACACAGCGGTTACGACGAGACGGCTTGAATCGGCGGTACGACAGCCAAGGTAGCACGCGCGTGACCAGCCATGACCAGACAGTCTAGGCTAATTGTGCGGCAACCACCATGTGGACCTGGTCAGCATTGTGAGGCAACATGGTGGGGCGGCATGGTGCCCCGTGCAAGTGCGGCTTCTGTGGTGGCTGATCGGGCACGATTCCTGCGGTGATGTGGACATGGCCCGGCAGATGCAGTTGAGCGAGTGAGCAATCTTGATGGTGCCCTTAACGATCAAAAATAGTGGTGCACATGCAGAAGGCATGATTGTGCTATCGATGCACAAGGTTAGCGGTGGCAAGGAGTAGTCAAAACTCTTCTTGTTCTCGTTTCTCATAAGTATTTAATAGTTTTTCTCTTGTTACAATACACCGATATATTTATTATTAGTTAAGGATAGAGGCATAAAAAAGAAACATAAAGTACTCCAAACCAATAGTTGTTTTTAAAAGAAAAGTTGAAACAGAGGGTATTTGATTGTCCACTATTTTAGAGTTGATCGTTAGATTCGGCATATGAAACTACACTCTGACTTCGGTGTTCGACAATGCTCTATTCATCTAGAGCAACGACTGCATCGAGGAAAGTTACTGGGAAAAAAGACAATGAAGGAATCTGGATAGAATATTGTATCTTGCTTATTTAGATTTTTGTTCGGGTAGGTTGAAAGAAATATTAAAATCTAAATAGTAAAGAAACGTGATCACTAAAACAAATTCTAAAAGGGATGTGGCTTGCCCGATAGGCCCATCGGCTGGCCAACTACGGATTGCACCTATCGGCTCCCAAATTGCTGATAGCCCTTTAGTCGGCTAACTGATTGCCTATAGGACTCTGCACTGTGATTTTTGCCCGCGCACGTAGGATGTCAGCAATTGACTGGCCGATAGGTGATAGCCGATACGACACTAGTTTTGCAATTTTATAAGAATAACATCTAGATCTGTAATTATTTATTAAAATAATATTCCTACATTAGCAGGTGTCGCCCCCTGCATTCCCGAGCAGCTACAGGTGCTGCGCAAGTTGGTCGCAACTGGGAGCGCGCTACTAAGACTGCCTCCAACAAGGAATTTATATGGGCACCCAAACCCAAAATAGGTAGCAAGAGACCCAAAATCAGCCTTCAACAGAGTACCTATACGGGAGACCTATTTTGGGTTGCCTAAGAGACACAACCCAAATATGAGTATCCTCTCTTCTGGAAACTCATTTGTAGAAATGATTCTCTTTTGGGTCTTGTTGTTGGAGAATATGCTGAATAGATATTGAATCTTTTGCCTGTAGCACTACCCAAAGGACGAATAGATCTTGCATTTTACGGCGTGTTCGGCTGGCCAGCTTTGGCTGGCTGGTTGGCTACAGTTTCCAGTCGAAACAGTATTTTTCTCTCATGAAACATTAGCATAAATAGTATTTTCCAGCATAAATAGTACAAACTTAAGTCCAGCTATTAGATGTTGTCGTTGGAGACAGTGAAAGGGCGTCCTCAACAGCGTCGAAGAAATCACCAGTGATTTGAGCCGCAGAATTTCTTGGACAACGTGCGAGACTAGCGAGTATGGACTCGCTAGCGCGCTGCTCCGTCTCTCTTCTGACCAATAGGAAATCACCTAGACTGGCTATTTGATCCCCGTTGGGACGCCCTAAGATCACACACTCACACTCACACGTGCTCCGGACTCCGGTCCATCTCGCCGCCGGCCACGTGGTGCTGCCGGAGACGACAGACGCGACGACTTGGTCGCCAGGACCTCGCGAGCGCCACCGATCAGGATGATCTATACCTACCATATCCTGTCGATGGACGACGACCTGTGACCTGTCCGCCGTCCACCATTTCCCAAAATCCCAAGCAGATGCATATCCATTAGCAAGTTTTCATTAGCAGGTTAGTGGCGCGTGGAGGGAGTCGGAAGCTAGCGCTAGCAAGATCATGGATCAGGTGTGCATGTCTAGTACTCGATCGATCTCGGCGGGCGGCCGGCAGCAGCCCGGCATCCCCGCGTGATCTTGCACACGGCTGCCCGGGACGAGACGACGACGAGGAGGAGCCGAGGAGGACCGGAAGAGAGGTGTGTGTTGCCATGTGCATGCCAAGAGCTCACGCATCACGTGATGACGCGATCGGTCCGGACCGGATGAGCCAGCGGGCATGCAGACGCCTGATGAGCTGTTCGCCGATCGCCCATGCTAGCTGTGGGTGGTGTCGACTATCGCCATCAGGTGTCCATTGGGCCCTGCTCTGTCGATCTCACACGGCCACACCTTTTCACGACCATTTTCTCTTCAGGCTGAGTGAGTGAGACTGAGAGCCTAGAGGCCGCCGGCGTTGAATTTTCTAACCCTGCCTGCTTTCCGGACCTGCTCAACCGGAGGCGGTCTACGGCTGCCTTTCCAGCATATCTGACTCGGTGACTCCAGATCCACCATTGTTGGCCCTATAGGTAGGTAGCGACCGACCGACCGAATGATTCACTACGTGTAAAACAGCTGGTAGTAATGGGACAAATTTTTTTTAGGGTGACTGGTGGTGGAGCCGTTTCTACAGTGACGTGCTCGGGAGCTTAGTGACTAGCCGCTCCTACAAATAGAACAGCAGCTCACCAGCCACTCCTAGCGTTTTTATTTGTAGGGGTGGCTCAATCACCGACCGCCCCTACAAATGACTCTCACTATATATATTCTAGAGCATCCAAAAATATCTTCAGAGCAGCGGCCAGAGCGACTCTTCCCCACCCCTCTCTCTCCTCTATGCTCTCTTCCCCCCGACGCGAGCAACGGTCAGGGCGACAGCTACCTTCCTTCATCTGGGAGATGGAAAAAGTCTACTTAACCCCCCACCTATCATACTTGGTCTACTTCATCCCCTCAACTATAAAACCGTGTGTTTTACCCCCTGAACTATCTAAAACCGTCTGTTTTACCCCCTGGGGCGGTTTTGCTACAGTGACAGCGGGTTGCTACGGTAAAATATACGGTTTTAGATAGTTCAGGGGGTAAAACAGACGATTTCATAGTTGAGGGGGTGAAGTAGACCTAGTATGATAGGTGCGGGGTTAAGTAAGACTTTTTCCTCTGGGAGACCTACCTTCCTTCCTTCCTTCCTTCCGGGAGACGATTCAACAGGGAGGGGAAAGAGGCAAGAGGAGCCATGGACGCTGCCAAGTCGGTAACGCCGGGCGCCGTGTCCCACATCCTGGCGCACCTGTCGATGGGCTCCGACGACGCCGTGCCGGATCTCGTCGTCCAGGTCCTCGACCTCAAGTCCATCGGCACGGGCAGCCGGTTCAGGTCAGTTCTCACCTCCTCCCTTCCCTGGCCGCGCTGGATCTATTATCTTCGCTAGTTTTCGTTCCGTGGGGCGGGGGATCTGTTCTGTTCTTAGCGCAGTTCTTATGGATCTTGTCAGCCGGTCTGACGAGCCTCCCCTTGTGTTCGGATCTGTTGTTGCCCTGCAGTTTCATGGCAACCGACGGGAAGGATAAGATCAAGGCGATGCTCCCCACCAACTTCGCGTTGGAGGTCCACTCCGGCAATCTGAATAACCTCGGCCTGATCCGCATCCTCGACTACACTTGCAACCTCGTCAAAGGCAACAATGACAAGTAAGTGTTCTCCATCCCGTTTCATCACCATGAGCGGACTAATGTTGGCAACTGTTCCCGTATTCAGCGTTTCCCTCGGTTTCCTGAATCATGTGCTTTGTTTACCAGAGTCTTGATTGTCGTCAAATGCGAGCTTGTGTGCCAAGCGCTCGACGCCGAGATCAACGGCGAGGCCAAGAAAGAGGACCCTCCAATTGTGCTGAAGCCCAAGGACGAAGGCGTGGTCGTGGCTGAGCAAGCAAATGCTCCCCCACTCGTGATGAAGCCCAAGCAGGAGGTGAAGTCCGCGTCCCAGATCGTGAATGAGCAGCGTGGAAAGTAAGTGCTTGCAATTGCAGTCCCTGTCCTTTGATATCCATTTAAGTCAATCGAGAAGTTTAAGATATTCAACACTAACAACCTGTAAGAAACCTGGCCTACCTTTTAAGGGGAAAAAAATCTCTTTCTCTAACAGTTCTTGCCCAACATGTGGGTTCTACTTTAGCAGTTTAGCTTGGCACCATGAGTTCTAAACAAACCTAAGTGTAGTTGCAGTACCTTATTTGTTACCAAACAAATGGATATGATTGTTTCCTGCTAACTGGGCAACTGATGCTCCCATTAGAGACTGCAATGATCAAGCATAAGTAGCACTGTGTACAACAAGTTAACTTTGTTTCTAGTATAATGGTTTGCTGATCATCTTCATATTTTGATTGTACTGCTAAATTATTTAGTGTTACTTGCAACCATTTGCTATGTTAAACTCTGAACCCTATGAATTCGCTTGCAGAACTTGATGATGGCAGCTGCAGAGTCTTTATCTTGGTTAGACCTCCCTCCAGAGCTCCTGGGCCTTGTCTGTCACCCATGGCGCTCCAATGCTAGACTGCAGTCCCTATCCCCTCCACTCCCGTGGCTCACGCTCCTTGATGGGACCTTTCTGAGCATCCCAGATGGTGAAATCATCCGAATGGGATCTTGTTATAGGTGAAGTTCTTGTTTTGGAAACAAGCAGCTAATTATGGTACTGATCAGATGTATGTGCCTCTCCTTTTCTTACTTGCCCTTCCTTTTCCCGGTTAATTTGAAGCAAGTGTGGGATTATTTTAGTTACTACTTGTTGGAAAGTAGCTCTTCTTTTGCTTATGCATCGCAGATTAAGACTTGAACTTTATCATCACTGCATCTAGAGTTAAGTCAAATTGATTGAAGATCCAGCTATCCAATCATCCAATGTGTCAGAAACTTCATTTATTCAGCTTATGTGTTTTTAATCTATCAATCAAATTGACTCTTGTCCATGTCATCCAATTTGAAGCAAGTTTGGTTTTTTTTGTAGTGATGGAGCTTATGGCTATGATCACTCATGTGCTGAATGAGAAGGGGTGGTCAGTTGAGACATCACTTGTCCATGTCTCTGTGCTCCCGGTAATTTTGTCTTCCTGCTGTGTTGCCCTCAATTGACTGTGCCTTCCTCTGTGCTGCAACAGGTTTTGATTTTTTTTTTTGTTCTGAATGTGCTATGCTGGTTTCGATTATGTAAAGGAGGAATCAAATTAGATAGATTGATTATGAGATAGTGTCTGAGTCGGTATGACAGGGGAGACACATTGGACACCCTTTTTTTTTTCTTTTGTTCCCAACCAATGAACTAATACATAACATTGTTTCTTCCTTGAAAACACACATGGAAGACTAATGTAATAGTTTCTATCCTTAAGCTAATTATCAACAATGATTATGTAATAAAATAATTTAGCTCCTAATCTTGGTTCCCCCTTGTGGCTGACTATTTCAAGGAAGTTTTCTGTTCTGCAATTTGAAGAGCCTATATGTTTGAGAATCGTTGGGGGTCAATTAATTCTATAGTCTGTTTACTTATTTCCTTCACTATGGTCGTAATTTGGTTGCTCTTACTTTGTAACATTGTAAGGTAAAGTTCTTGATTGTGGGAGGATGGTAGTCATTTCTGATCCATTCTGTGGGAGATGTTGCTAACATTATTTGATATGTTGGTTGTTTGCTGGCTGAGGAGCATAATTAGAGATTTATTATTTTTTTTATTTGTGAATAAGGATACAAGATGTGCAACATGCTTTTTTTCCAGAGTGTAAATGCTCAGATATGCGTGATTCCAGCAAACTTATGACTGATTAGATTTGTTTCATGAGTTTTTTTTTCCAGATTGGTAAGTATAAAGTATTTTTATTTGGATTCACAGATTAATTGGCTATCTTCTATACGAATGACTTGTTGTATCACTGAATCCACTCCACATGCATCGCTGACAAAGTGGAAGATTATCAATAGCCTGCATGGTCAGGTTAGTATCCAGTGTTGGAGTGCTCCTTTTTCTGCTATAACTTATGCACAGGTGATTGTATTTCTTGCAAAAATAGAACATGAATGCTACTTGTTTTGCAGAGCTTATCATGCTAGTCTCTTTTCCGTTTTGATTCAGCTAATGCTTCAGATTAACTATGCCATCACTATTTTTTTCTTATATATTGGAAATACTCGGGTGCAAAGATAATTCTTTATTCTTTGTGAAACATAATATACTAGTTATAGGAACTAGAAAGCAATGGATCGGATATCACACTGAGCTGATCATGGAAGCATGTTTGTTCGCATTGGCACCTGCCATGCTGTGCCACGTTTGTTCGTATTGGCACCTGCCATACTTTCACAACTTACAACATCCTGCTTGCCCATTTTCAACGAAATTCTGATACCTTTTTTTGTGGTGTAGATGCCGGAAGCAAGTGTGGGATTATTGCTCAGGAATGGGAGGAAACCTGTTGACTTGTAGAGGAAGAGAGATGGGCTACACAGGGTACAATGCATGTGGCAATGGTTTACATACATTTCCATCTGTCATTTGTTCGTTTTTTAAGCGAAACCATCTGTCATTTGTTCCTTCCGATACTTGGTATCTGTGCGGCCTGCGTTTAGAAGTGTTCACAAGGTGAATATTTCAGAAGTTTTTTTTTCTAGGACATAAATTTGGGTTTTCTGATTGTGCTGTTATCTATGATAAAGACATTGAGCATACTAGTTAGCATTTTTTAGTTGACTTGATATTTTTTATATTTGATTTGATATGTATTACTACAATTCGCATTTGGAAGACATGTCATGGAATATTTGTTATAATCTGGTATAAATAAATGTGTATTGTCATTGAGTTTCAGTACAATCGCAGAAGAAGATAAGTTATGATGAAAAATATATGTTTCGATCGAATTTGAATTGTAAATTTAAATTTTTTTTTGGCGGAAAAATAATTTGTAGGGACGGTTGTTACTGTAGCCGCCCCTACAAATCGATTTATAGGGGCGGCTGGTGTTTCCAGACCGCCTCTATAAATTGATTTGTAGGGGCGGCTACCGTACCAACCGCCCTTACAAATCGATTTCTAGGGGCGTTCTGGGAACCACCCCTACAAATGCATGATTTGTAGCCACCCTTTTATAGGGGCGGCTGGCAAAATCGCCCCTATAAACGGTTATCAGCCGCACCTAAAAACGTTTTTCTACGTAGTGATTGAACCACATGCCTGCCCAAGTGGCATTTCCAGCCTGTTCGGTTGGCTCTGGTTCGTGAAGAAATACTGATGGCTAGTTTGTGTGAGAGGAAAATACTGTTTCGATTGAAAATTTACGATCGTTTATGACGAGTTGTAGCCAAACGAACGGGCTGGAAATTTGCTTGGCGCCTCTCTGCATGCGATGCAGAACACGCACGGATCGTCGCCAGGTGCGGCTGCCCATGCGGCCGTGTCCGGCTGTGCCCCCGGCGCATTCGCCTCGCACCCACACGAGCCCAATGAACCTCGGCGACCACCTGGGCGCTGGGGGCGCGTGGACGTGTGGTCCGGAAATATAATGGTCCAGACGTCCAGTGGATGCATGCCGGCGGACGGCGGTGTACAGTTGCGGCAGCAAGTTGACTGCGACAAGAACAGTCAAGCCAGCGCGTGCGGTTCTAGGCACATTAGAGTTTTTTTTTCCAGGTTGTTTCACTTGGACGTCTATGTTGTAGTGTGTAATTTTTTTTCTCAAATACGCAAAAGATTCACGTATAATTGTAATTAAGAAGAGTTTAACCGTACAAATGACACGCTTCTGATGAACACGCTAGGTGGTCTCATAGCTAGTACTTGACCTACCTTAGCAGACTGTTACAAACTTCGATATTACATAAATGGTATACAACCGAACTAAGAGCACCGTTGCAACCTAAGGAGCTGGGCGTCGCCGCTGCTGGTTGCGCGACCCTCCTTCGACATCCGAGAAGAGCGCTCTTCTACCCGCCCTACTATTGGTCGCTGGGAACAGCTCGTCCAGAGTTACCACATGGCTCGGCGTCAAGTTCCCTACGAATATGGCGTCGTATGTTCCCTTAGACATAGACGACCAGGGGCGGATCCAACGGTGGGGCGGGGGGCAGGGGGGGCTCAAGCCCCCCTACCCATATCGGAGCAGTGGAACCTCCTGTGGAGTCTCCATGAATTTTTAGGCAAAGTTCTATAGTGTAGAGGGGCTGAGACTTAAGATCGAGCAACAGTGTTGTTCAGCCCCCCTGAAATATTTCCTGAATCTGCCGCTGCAGACGACACTGGAGCTGCCAATGGCACAATGCCCATCCTCCGTATGAGGAGTACCTCGCCTCGCTTGGAGGTCGGTGTGTGCGCCAGTGGCTGCGCGGCAGTCCGTCTGCTCCTGATTGGCAGGGCCCTTTTGGTTGCTGCTTTCTGCCGTGGTGGAGTGGCGATTAAGGGCGACCTTCGCTTGAGCTGCACCTCCTCAAAAAACCGAGCAAGATGCCGAGCGGCCTCACGCGGCATGGGCGTTGCGTCGTTGGGGTCAGGCGTGGCTTGGCTATTCAAATGGCCATCTTGCGTCAGTGTAGAAGTAGATGCCATGTGCTTGGCCGGCTCGAACCCAGGTGCCCAGACCTCACCATCCTCCCTAGGCGCTACAGCACCCGCACCAACGGGCTGTCCCACCAGTGACGGTGTGTCCTGCACGGGCGACGACGGAGGTGGGTCCATCGCGCACTGAGTAGCTATCACCGGAGAACTGGTGTCCACCAACGAAGCTTGAACCTCCTGAGGGATGGATGCCGCAGCATGCAGGCACGCAGGCGCTGGAGTGACCGCTGGCTGGCTCGCGACGAGCGAGGCAGCAAGCTCGTCCGGCATTGGGTCGACCGAGACGAGCCAAGTGGGAGGGCCTGCGCCCATGCACAGCGCCTCCGCTAGCGGATCTAGCTCGAGGAAGCAGCGTGCGGTAGTCGAAGGAGAGGCGTCGTTGGTGTCAGCAAGCGCGCCCATGCTGATGTCCATCGCTGGCTCACTCCTGCACCGCCGACGTCATCTCCGGCGTTGACGGTTGCCATCGGTACACCCCACGCCTCCCTGTGCAGTTCTGTCCGAGGTCAGTGGGCTGCCAAGGGCTACGTGCTGGGAGGCCGGTGGGTTGTCAACATGAGCTGAGTGACGAGGCAGGCCACCACCCTTCAGCGCCAACTTGGAACCGGTTGCAGTCCCTCGCGAGGTGGCGGAGTCCACGGTAGTGCTGGCAACCGACAAGTCGCTCTCGGTGCGAGTAGGAGAGGCAGTTGAAACATCTATCGTGGAGCTGTGCGGGGATCTTCTGAGCCAGTGCGCGTGGACCTGGGCCGCACGTGGGGCTCAACTGAGGCAGCCGTAGGTGCCGCCTTCTTTTAGGGTAGGATCTCCCGCCACCCATCGGAGTTGGGTGCAGGGACCCGTCTGCGGGCGGCGAGGCGTTGGCAGGCAGGGACCCGACCGTCCACTAGATGAGTAGGCAAGCCGTGCACCAGCTGGGGGCACGGCCGGCGGTGCTTCCTTCGTCTTCGCACAAGATCCTGTCCAGGTTCCACTCCGCCGCGCCCCAGAACTGCGACTGAACGAGTCTAGGGGCACACGGGGGTACGCAGTGGTTGGCTTCGCCGGGCGATGAGTGGCTTCCAGGTAGGTCGTGGGGTGGTCATCATTGGTCTCCTCGCCGTCGTCGTCCGCCCACCGCCGACTCTTCGTACGTCCTCTCGAGGAGCATCCTGGGAAGAACGGTGCCGTGGCCGGTGAGAGGGAGGAGCTTGGGGCACCCGGCGATGCCGCGCCAGGGCCCCAAGGCATGGACGTGGCCACGGCGACGTTGGCATCCAGCCCCAGTGGCGGAGGGGGTGAGGAAGCGCCAGAGTTGGCCCCTCGGCTGTCAGCGGTGCGGCCGTGGTGGCGTCTGTGGCGGTGTCCTCATTCCCCGACGGTGTATCAGGCGAGCGGTTGTTGACAGCGGAGGCAGCATCCAGCGGTCGTTGAGGGGTCAGCGATGGCGTGGGCTCCGTGGGCGGAGGCAGCGGCGACACGGTCACCCCGCGAGTGGCCGAGGTGCCCGCGTGGGCCGCCGCAGCGTCGGTGGAGGTTGCGTGCAGCGGCGTCGGCTGGGGGGCAGGGATCTCTGCGCCAGCTGTTGTTGAGGCCCGAGATTCGGCGCCTGCTGCCGGCGGGCCGTCAGATCCGACGGGCTGGAGGCCAGGGGCCGCGGCTGTAGGGCCCTGCGGGGGCGATGTCGGCGTGGTCTGGATCGGCCCCCGCGGAGCTCCAGACTCTGCGATGCCATCAATGGTGGGCAGGGGAGGGGAAAGGGAAGGGTATAGGGAGGTGGGGGAGGAGGAGGAGGGGGGGCGCCGGCGCCGTCGGTGGTGGCGGGGTCAGGGCGCTAGGGTTTGGTTTCCCTAGTGCTCCGCAGCGCGACCAGGGCGGGGTCTGGGACGAGGGCGAGGGCGTGAGTGGTGGCCGCGGCGGCGTTTGGCAACGCGTCCTAGGCAGGGGCTAGGATGGTGGCGGCGCTCGGTGAAGCCTGGAGCAGCGGCGGCACGACGCGAGGCTAACTTCTCCACGAACCGTACTGTGCAATTTTCAAAAAAAAGGAGAGAGAATACAAGGCTAAACAAGCCAAGCCGCTTAGGTAGCTTGACCTTTTTTATAGTAGGGAAATAAAATACAGCTTCATCTCATTACAACCACTTCGTGAACTTAAGGCCCCGTTTAGATGTGAAAATTTTTGGCTTTTGGCTACTGTAGCACTTTCGTTTGTATTTGGCAAAAATTATCCAATTATGGACTATTTAGGCTTAAAAGATTCGTCTCGCCAATTACGGGTAAACTGTGCAATTAGTTATTCTTTTTACCTACATTTAATGCCCCATACATGTGCCGTAAGATTTGATGTGATGAAAAATCTTAAAAAAATTTGGATTTTGGGTGGGATCTAATCAGGGCCTTATGGCCTGTTTGGTACTTGCGCTCTGACTCCTTCGTGATTCCTTGAAAATGGCTCCGGTTCCTTCGTGAGGAGCCAACATTTGAGGGAGCTTCACCAAAACCTTGAAAAAAAAAAACTCCTTTACCAAAGAAGGGCCCTTATTAATTTCTCTAGTGTGACAAGGCCTGCATGCCAGTCTTGCTTGACGCTGACTCACGTCAACCACCGTACCGGTTACCTTAAGATATTTTGCCGGTTTCATCGGAGCATTGGACAGGTACGTGTGTGCTCGTATGTGTGTTCCCGTAGGAGATCCACGGGTGCTAGCTTGGTGCGCTCAACTTTCATCTTCTTCTCTCTCTCTCTCTTTCCTTTTTTGAGGTTTATAAAAACAGAGTTTTATTTATCTCTATTTATTTGAAATATATCACCTCCGCCACATTATTGCAGTGATATATACCTCCGTCCCGTGAGTGACGAGCAACTAAATATTGTTACACCTTATCAGGACAATTAGTGGAGTAATATATTGTCCATCCAATTTATTAAAAAACGTTAAGATTTATGACACCAAATTAGTATCATTAGGTACACGGTACACAATAAACTTTGTTTTCACATATTCACAAAAAAAACTTTATTTTCACATCAAGAAATAGCCGTCGTGGAAGTTGAGAGCAGTGCACCTAGGCACTCGAGATGGAGAGACTACAACACCGGTGCAGCAGCGAAAACAGAGACAAAAATCAAAACCGGAAGATGTTTTTTGACAGAGGCCAATAGGTCATTTATATAGGGAAGCCTCGCATGATCTCATATATTGCGATCATGATCTAAATCAATTAGGTTTCCAACATCCTAGACTTAGAGAAGTCAAGAGAGCTTTCATAGTTAAGAAGTTTGGTCGTTTCAACTAGGAATATGGGACTCAAGTTTCCCACTTAATTTCCCCATATATGTATATATATGCACGTATGAACAAGCCTTTGACATTGATTTCTGAGTTATTGGGAATTCTCTATTGGACTAAGCACATGAATGCATATATTCCAACGGTCCCCCACCAGATCTCAAATGTCCGTTTAAAAAATTTATGTGTTCTTGGTACTGTTTAAATACCAGTGTTTTAGAGACCGTTCAACTATAGTTTTAAGGTATGAGTATATGCCTTGAATTGCAAGTTTTGTCCCCCCCCCCCCCAAAAAAAAAAAAAAAAAAGAATTGCAAGTTTTGTGGAAATAAATTTCAATCCAAGTCAAACTAGTGTTCTCATCAGCTCTTGCACACTAAAGAAGTACTAGTATATAGCAGCATTCAACATGTATTGTACCGTTATTTATCTGAAATCTAAAGTCGGCACTCAGGGCCAGGGGCCTTCGATCGATCGATGCATGAATATAAGTTTATGGTACTAGTAGTAGCAACGTAACAAAGGAGGCGGCATGCATGCAAATTTGCAAATCTAGGCTTATCCTGACCTAACCTGAGAAAGCAACGCAGCATAGGAGCGTCATGTGAGCATGTCCATCTCTCTCTCCTCTAGTCCTCTGGCCTGCTGGCCGCCTGGACCGCCTCCGAGTCCGATCCCCTTTCAGGCTTTTACAACGCGCTCATCCGATCCATATCCATCCATCGAGCACACGCGCGCGCCACCATTGCTGGGTCTTCGCAGAGATCGAGCACAAAGCCAGCAACATCCCACGCACACGTGCTAGCTTGGCGCTTGCACGTCGTACGGCTGCCTGTACGTTGTAGAAGACGACTAGCAATAACTAGCCTGCGCCGCGCGCCTCCGCAGGAGAAGAAGAAGCTAAAGAAGTATAGAAGATGGGCGGCGGCAGCAAGAAGCTGCGGCAGCTGGTGGCTCGTCTCCTCCACCTCCACCACCACCACCCGGCGAATTCGAAGAGCGGCGGCGTCGTGGGCGTGCCGCGTGGGCACTTCGCGGTGTACGTGGGCGAGGCGCGGGCGCGGTTCGTGGTGCCGACGGCGTACCTGAAGCAGCCGTCATTCGTGGCGCTGCTGGAGAGCGCGGAGGAGGACTACTTCGGCCTGGACCACCACTGCCACCCCGGCGGCCTCGCCATCCCCTGCTGCTCCGAGTGCGACTTCGCCACGCTCGTCCGCACCCTCGGCTAGCTAGTTTGTTACCTGGCTAGCTAGCTACCACTGTGAATGCTTGGCGCCGCTGGCACTGCTGCTTGGTCGGCCTCGGCCCCGTCGTTTGGTTAATTGCATGCATGTATTCTTCTTCATTCCTGGATGATAGATGAGCTCTACTTCTCCAATCTCCATGCATCCATGGTGTCTGTGGTTGCATTGGCTCCATCGCCGCGCCGTACCTCTCCATGTCGATCTTTCGATCGGGACGACGACGACGACCTTGCAATTTGCATTTGGGACGAAAAGTGTATAAAGCAACCTGAACAAAGAACAATCATGTGTGTGTGTGTGTGGAGAGAGAGAGAGGGTGATGGCAAGCAAGTAAGCAAGCTTGCACCGGTGATGGCGAGTGGCGAGGGCTAGCTGATGGTGAATAATCCGTGAATGAAATAGACGAGCAGATGCGCTTTATTGTTTGACGGCCCACGCAGACGGCGACGCTTTTCCGGCCCATCATCCTGCCGCGATGACGCGCCCGCCCGCCAGGGTCGCTCAGCCACCTCCCACCCGGCCCAGACCATTGTGGTTGCAGACTCCTTGAGTCCTGACAGTCGACCTACACATGGCCCAAAGTTTTGGGGACTCCGTTCACCGTTGGACTACTTTGAAACTTTGAGTGTCCGGCCGACGTCGCCGAGAGCTAAAACATTGCTCCGCGAGACGACAGATCTTTCTATCAACTACTCACTTTGTCCGGGAAAAAATACAACTACAGGTTGCATGCCGACAAAAGTAGTTCATGTTTGACCAAATTTTAAGTGAACACTATTCGCATTTATGACTCCAAATTAATTTATTATGAAAATACATTTTGTAATTAATCTAATAGTATTTATTTGATATCATAAATATTAATACTTTTTTATTTATAATTAATCAAACTTAAGATTCTAAAACGTGACACTGTACTAGAATTGCATTCTTTCATGGACGGAGGGAGTATGTCCAAAGCAAGAGAGTGATTGGATTTCAGCATTCTAAATTTTCAAACAACAAAATATAATTAAAAAGACAACTTACAAGTGATCATTCAGAATTTTTTTTATAACAAAATAATGATAAAATTACATGTTATCTGAATAGCAACAAAAAAAAAAATCGGGTACTCCAAACATAGGAGAACTGCCAAAGTAAATATTACTACTCATGCGCTCTCAAACTGTTACAACATCATCAATAATAAACCTGCATATAAGTGAGTTAGACCACCTCTAAAAACTCCTTAAAGATAATTTAGTTTGTGAACAAAATAAATAGCGAGTGAGCATCTCATCTCTTGAATTTTTGTTCATGCTAGCGGCCAAACAGTTGACCGGTGAGATTACCCATGGGTATATATGCAGGGATACGGATAGGTGAATACAGGGGCGGAGCCAGGAATCTGGCATGGGTGTTGGGGGGGGGCACAAATAACAAGCAAAACTGAACCAAGTTTGATTCATCGATCTCATAGTTATAACCATACGTCCATACATATCAGGGCAATAAAGTTATGCAAAATGCAAATAAGATTACATCTGTATTGATCAAGATCAAAAAATTATGTGCACTTGGGAAGAACAAAAGGGGGAAAACGAAGACACAAGACAGCATCCCTGGCAGCTGGGCGTCACAGAGACGGGAGACTTGACTCTGGGCGTCGTCAGGAGGCAGCTTCCGGCGGCGTCGGAGCGA